>NC_089820.1:87207933-87217933 GCF_029633855.1 Hoplias malabaricus | reverse complement strand
GCACTCCTTTTCTCACAGTCTTTTATTCCGGTCTCTTATACAGTGGAGGAAGTTTTAAAGGGGCGACTTTTAAAAGTGAGGGCTGTCTTTGAGGGCTGTTTTTATCTGCGTCTATGCTCCAACACTAGGAGCTGAGAGGTTACTGTTTTTAGACGCACTGAGCTCTCTTTTAACAAGTTGTGACTCCACAGAGTTTTTAGTCTTGGGTGGAGATTTTAACTGTACAGCACACAGAACAGACCGGAATCATGGCGAACCTCACGCGGCTTCACGGAAGCGTCTTTGCGAGATGCTGGAGGCCCATGAGTTATGTGATGTCTGGAGAAGTTTCCATGATGAACAAAGACAGTACACATGGGCCCACAGTAAAGATAACATGCTCTCGCTGGCCAGACTGGACCGCTTTTATTGTTTTAGACACCAACGATCTCTTTTTACACGGTGTTTTATTGCCCCGGTAGGAATCTCTGACCACTCTATGGTCCAGGGAACTATCACAAAAATTAAAGTGAAGCCGCGGAGTGCGTACTGGCATTTTAATACCACACTTTTAGAAGATGCCAATTTTAAAGAGTCTTTTACCTTTTTCTGGGGTGTTTTTAGAGCAAAGAGAAATGATTTTACCTCTGTTCAGCAATGGTGGGACGTAGCCAAAGCCAATGTTAAATTATTCTGTCAACAGTACACTCTCAATGTCACGAGGGACATTGCTAGGTCACTTAAAGCTCTGGAGATTGGAATAGTGGGGCTCCAGGGTCTTGCGGAGACCACAGGAGATTTAGAGCATATTAGAGCTCTAAACAAAAAGAAGGCTGCTCTGGCTGATTTATTGGGTATAACAGCACAGGGGGCGCTGGTCCGCTCACGCTTTCAGTGCGTGAATGAACTGGATGCTCCTTCTAAGTTCTTCTTTAGTCTTGAGCGTAGAAATGGACAGAAGCGGTACATGCACGCTGTGCGATCAGAATCAGGGGATCTCCTTAATGATCCTGCTGACATTCGCAAGCGAACAGTCAGCTTTTTCTCAAAGCTGTATGAGAGCGAGCGCACGGCGACGCAGGAGGTGGAGGACAGGTTCCTCAGGAATATGACCAGACTGTCGCAATCGGCAGCGGCGCAGCTGGATGCTGAACTCTCATTGGAAGAGCTGCATGAGGCCCTCAATGGTATGGAGAATGGTCGCGCTCCTGGCATTGATGGCCTACCAGTAGAGTTCTACAAGACTTTCTGGTCGGTCATCGGCCAGGATGTGCTGGAGGTCCTCGGGTGCAGCATACGTGATGGAAAGCTTCCTTTGAGTTGCAGGAGGGCGGTGCTGACGCTGCTGCCGAAAAAGGGGGACCTGTCCGAACTGAAGAACTGGCGCCCCGTGTCTCTGCTGTGCGCCGATTGTAAACTGCTTTCGAAAGCATTGGCCTCGAGACTGGCGAAGGTGATGGAGCAGGTGGTTCACTTTGACCAGTCGTACTGTATACCCGGTAGGTCTGTCTTTGACAACGTTTTTTTAATTCGTGATGTTTTGGACGTCTCCAGACTATTGGGGTTAAAGACTGGTCTCATATTTCTAGACCAGGAAAAGGCTTTTGACCGGGTTGAACACGGGTATCTCTGGAAGGTTCTGGAGAGCTTTGGGTTCAACCCTGGTTTTATTGCCATGATCAAGGTTCTGTACGGTGACATTGAGAGTGTGCTGAAAGTTAACGGTGGTTTATGTGCTCCTTTTAAAGTTTTTAGAGGGATCCGACAGGGCTGTTCACTGTCGGGTATGTTGTACTCACTCTCCATTGAGCCCCTGCTCTGTAAGCTGAGGGAGGGACTGGAGGGTTTTTATGTTCCAGATTGTACTGCCCCATTACATGTCTCTGCTTATGCAGACGACCTTGTTGTTCTTATCAGTGCTCAAGATGATGTAAATGTTTTAGTTGATGTTTTACATGATTTTAACATTTTATCCTCTGCAAAGGTAAACTGGGCAAAGAGCGAAGCAGTTTTACTCGGGGACTGGGAAGGTGAAGAACCCAGACTCCCTGATGGACTGGCCTGGGGGACGGGCGGGTTTAAATACCTCGGTGTGCATTTGGGGGACAGTGGTGTTGAAGAAAGAAACTGGGATGGTGTGCTGGAAAAGGTGAAGGGGAGACTCAACAGATGGATGTGGCTGGTCCCTCAAATGTCATACCGAGGTAGGGTTCTCATTATCAACAACCTGGCTGCGTCCTCCCTATGGCACAAACTGGCGTGTGTCGATCCCCCACCAGGCCTGCTGGCCAATCTTCAAGCTCTGCTGGTGGATTTTTTTTGGGATCGACTTCACTGGGTTCCTCAGGGAGTTCTTCATCTTCCCAAGGATGAGGGAGGGCAGGGGCTCATTCATTTAGCCAGTAGGGTGGCTGCCTTCCGCCTCCAGTTTGCACAAAGACTGTTTACTGGCCCTAAGGAACTGGTTTGGAGGGAGGTAGCCTGCAGGATCCTGCACACAGTGGGAGGCCTGGGGATGGACAGGACCCTGTTTTTAATGAACCCAAAGTTACTGGACACTGCTGGTTTACCTGCATTTTATCGTGGGCTTTTTAAAATATGGAGTTTTTTTAAAGTCAAAGGACCAGAGAGTACAACGCTGCACTGGCTGCTGGAGGAACCTCTGCTTCACGGCGCCCGGATGGACATTTCAGGCCTGTCGACTCCTGCACTGACCAGAGTCTTGGTTTCTTCGGGGGTCACCACACTGCGTCAACTGGTGGACACTGCGGGACCTGATCTTTCCGGTACAGAGAGACTGACTGCACGGTTAGGCCTGAGGTCTCTGCGCGTGGTATCTCGGTCTCTGTGCAAGTGGAGGACAGCGTTGACCCCTGAGGAACTTAGGATGTTGATAGACTACGGTGCAGGGGTGACTAGGCCTGCAGAGGACGACCCCTTTCCTGCTCTCATCCTGGCCCCTGACCTGGAGGACTGCGAGGGGCCCCTGCTGGAGTGTAAGGGGGAGTCCTGTATGAAGTTGGACAGTGCATCCGGGAAGCTGCTGTACAGAGCATGCGTGAAAGCGCTAAACAAAAAGAGACTGAATGGGAGGGTGGACACGCCGTGGAGGGAGGTTCTATCTCTGGGTGATGATGTAAAGCCTGAGTGGAGAGCGTTGTACAAGCCACCGTTAACAAAAAGAGCTGCTGACCTCCAGTGGAGGGTTTTACATGGGATTTTACCTGTCAACTCTTTTATCTCTGTTTTAAACCCTGAGGTTGCACCAGTTTGCCCTTTTTGCACACAGAGGGAAACTGTCTTTCACGCTTTTATGAGATGTTTTAGGCTACGTCCCGTTTTTGATTTTTTACAGACAGCTTTTATGGCTTTTAATGTGATTTTTACCGTGCACACTTTTATCCTGGGTTTTAAATACAACAAGAAGGAGAGGGCCAAGAGCCAATTGTTGAATTTTATCCTTGGTCAAGCGAAACTGGCCATTTACATCAGTCGAAAAAACAAGGTGGAACAGGACACTGACAGTGAGGTCATAAGGGTTTTTATCAGACTGGTGAGATCAAGGATTTTTATTGATTTTAATTTTTATAAGTGCATGAAAACTCTGGAGGTGTTTGAGGAGGTGTGGTGCTGTGGGGGAGGGGTGTGTTCTGTATGTGATGGTGAACTAATTTTTAATCCATTTTTCATTTAAATGCACTTTTTTTATATATACCCAGGTTTTATAGTGTGAGTGTTGTTTACAAGTAGTTTTTATGTTTCAAAATTGAACTTGGACGAATATTGAGTCCAACTGTTGATAATAAAGGACCCTAAAAGTCAAAAAAAGTCTCTCTCTCTCTGTCTCTCTGTCTCTCTCTCTCTCTCTCTCTGTCTGTCTCTCTGTCTGTCTGTCTCTCTCTCTCTCTCTCTCTCTCTCTCTCTGTGTGTCTCTCTCTCTCTGTCTCTCTCTCTCTCTCTCTCTCTCTCTCTCTCTCTCTCTATCTGTCTCTCTCTCTCTCTCTCTCTCTCTCTCTCTCTCTCTCTCTATCTGTCTCTCAATTCAATTCAATTTTTCAATTCAATTTTCAATTCAATTCAGCTTGGCTTTATTGGCATGACTGTTTCAGTAACAATGTTGCCAAAGCACATAAATAAAATTACACTGAATATATATTTTTTATGTATTTGGAAAAAAACAAATACTTAATTAACCGATTATTTAAGCAAATAATCATTAATTTCCATTAGAAAACAAATATATATAAAAAATACAATGAATAGATAAAATAATAATGATAATTATAATAACAATAACAATAATAATAATGACAATCAGACAATCAATCAATCAGTTGAAAAAAAAAAAAAAAAAAAAAAAAGATCACATATTATTAAATAAACAAAATAAGACTTTAAGTGTATAAGCACCAGTAAGTGTTTACATTCCTATTTATAGTGTTTGGGTGGGGGATCAGTAGTGTGTGGGGTGTTTGTGTGGGTGTTGATGGAGTGTGTTTAGGGGGTTATTAATATGTGTGTGTGTGTGGGGGGGGGGGGGTGGAGTGTGTGTCAGGGGGGTATCACCGTGTGGGTGTTTCAGAGTGCTAGGGGGAGTGTGTGATGACTGGTGCTCACTGTCTCTCAGGCGGTGGCATGTTGCCACATATTTGGCGGCGAGAGGCGCTGTGTGTCCTTCTCCGAGGGAGATCTGTAGTAATTCTGATTGGGTCAGAGTCTCCAGAGTTGGCTGGAGGTTTTTAAGTTTTTGGTTGAAATTTTCTCGAATGAGTGTGAATTTTGGGCAGTGGAGGAGAAAGTGCAGCTCTGTCTCGACCTCACCGCTCTCGCAGTGACCACACACTCTCCGCTCTCTGGGCAGCCAGGACTTCTTATACCTGCCCTTCTCCACGGCCAGGCTGTGGTCACTGAGCCGGTACTTGGTCAGGATCTGTCTCTGCTGTGGATCTCTGACGGTGAAGAGATACTCGGCCAATTCGTACGGTCTGTTTAGGGTCCGATAGCACTCTAATCTAGACTGGGTTCTGGTGTCGTTGTCCCAGTGTTCTAGATAGGCTGATTTACTGTGTTTAATAATTTGGTTCAGTCTGATTGGACTTTGGTCAGCAGTGCTGGACTGAGACTGTGGTGTGTTAGGAGTTAGAGGGTTAGTCAGTCTCAGAACCAGCTGACAGAGGGGACTGGGTTTAGGGCTGAGCTCTTGGGTTCTCAGTGCTTCGTGCTGCAGTGTGTGTGAGTTACTAGATTTTAGATGGAGCCAGAACTTTAGGGCTCTCTTCTGAATTGGGATGATCAATGGAAATCGGCCTAATTCAGCCCTGCACGCGTTTGTGGGTGTTTTTCTCTGAACTTTTAATATATTTCTGCAGAATTCTGCGTGCAGGGCCTCTGTGGGATGCTTGTCCCATCGAGTGTAGTCGAGTTTACTGAGTGGACCCCAGACCTCACTTCCATACAGCGCAATAGGCGCAATCACACTATCAACAATTCTGTACCAGATTCTGACTGGGAGGTCTATTTTGAGAAATTTATTTTTCCTTTAGTGCGATCACTGCCAGATCAAAGCTCCCTGAGGCGCTGAGGGTCAGGCCCAGGTAGGTGTAGTGTAGAGAGTGCTCTAGGGCGGTGTTTCCTAGAGTGAACAGGTGTCTGTTTCTCTGAGACCTGGCTTTCTTCTGGAAGATTACAATTTTAGTTTTGTCCAAATTGACTGTCAGGGCCCAGTTCTGACAGAACTGCTCCAGCAGGTCCAGCTGCTGCTGTAGCCCACGCTCAGTGGGGGACAGCAGCACCAGGTCGTCTGCGTAGAGCAGGAATTTAACCTCCGTGTTGTTGAGGGTGAGTCCAGGGGCTGCAGATTGTTCCAGTAACGCCGCTAACTCGTTGATGTAGATATTGAACAGAGTTGGACTCAAGCTGCAGCCCTGTCTCACCCCACGCCCCTGAGTGAAGTATTCTGTTCTTTTGTCGCCCAGTTTCACTGCACACTTGTTGTTTAGGTAAATGGATTTAATGATGTCATACACTTTACCCCCTACCCCACATTTTAGAGTCTGATAGAACAGTCCACTGTGCCATATAGAGTCAAATGCTTTTTTGAAGTCAACGAAACATGCAAATATTTTCCTGTTATTTTTTTGGTGGAGGTGCTGGTCAATGAGGGTGTGTAGGGTGTAAATGTGGTCAGTCGTGCGATGATTTGGTAGAAAGCCAATCTGATTCTTACTCAGGACGCTGTGCTCGGGGAGGAAGGCCTGTATCCGGGCGTTAATGATACAGCAGAACACCTTCCCCAGGTTACTGCTCACACACACGCCCCGGTAGTTGTTGGGGTCATATTTGTCTCCACTCTTGTAAATTGGGGAAATAAGCCCCCTGTTCCAGGACTCAGGGAAACAGCTTGAAGAACCAGGTTAAAGAGCTTTAGTAAGGCCCTGCGCAGATCGGGGGAGCTGTTCTTCAGCATCTCAGTCCTGATGCTGTCAGGGCCACAGGCTTTCTTGGATTTTAGATTTTGAAGAGCCTCTGCCAATTCTTTTGGGGTAATTTGGTAATCAAGTGGGTTTTGATTATTTCTGATCGCCAATTCTAAATGTTTTAATTTGTCGTGGATGTTTTGTTGGTGGGGGTTGAGATTTTTTGATTGAGTGTCTTTAAAT
The DNA here is from genome assembly GCF_029633855.1 of Hoplias malabaricus. Lineage (NCBI taxonomy): Eukaryota > Metazoa > Chordata > Actinopteri > Characiformes > Erythrinidae > Hoplias > Hoplias malabaricus. Next base: position 87,211,295 of record NC_089820.1, on the reverse strand, counting down.
AGACTTTCAAAGTAAATTTTCCAAATGTCTCCAATCTGAATGTGTATGTTTTGTTTCTGTTTTTTGTTTATTGAGTTCCATTTCTCCCAGAACTGGTTTTGATTAAGAGAATCTTCAATTTCTGTCAGGATTTTATTATAGTGTTGTTGTTTTTTCAGATATATAATTTTCTTATATTTTTTGAGTGTTTCCTGATACGTTTGTCTTAGTTCAGGTTTTTGTGGTTCTCTGTGTTTTTGATTGGATTGGTGTCTAAGTTTTTTTCTTATAATTTCACATTCTTCATCAAACCAGTTTTCTTTCCGGGGTTTTTTCCTGCGAGGGGCTGTTTTGGTCAGGTTTGCCTTGATTGCACATTTATTATATATGTTTTCTATTTGATTTACTGCCAGATTAATATCCCTTTGGTTAGTCTGGAACTCTGTTGTTAGGTATGTGTTAATAAGGTTAGTGATTTCTGCAGAACTAGTTGCAGTGTAGAATTCAGACGCACTGTTGGGAGTCCATTTGTAAACAGGATTAATGTGGATTAGTTTGCTGGACTCTTTAGGTTTCTCTGAGTGGTGAACTCTTTTTAGGAACACATTAATTTGGCAGTGGTCTGATAGTGGTAGCTGTGGTCTGACAGTGAAGGCACTGATGGAGGAGGGGTCCATGTCAGTAATGGCGTAGTCGACTACACTAGCCCCAAGAGCTGAGCAGTAAGTGAACCGACCTAAAGAGTCGCCTCGTATCTGACCGTTAAGCATGTACAGGCCCAGGCCTCGACACAGCTGCACTAGCTCCTTTCCGTTCTTGTTGACCACAGGGTCAGGGTTGGTGCGTGTTGTTGCTGTGGGAGTCAGGTATAGGGAGGCCTTGAAAATGTGGTTGTTTCCAGTGCTATCTATAATATCGAGTTCTGATCCGGTCCTGGCATTAAAGTCTCCACACAGCAGCACATTGCCCTGAGCCTGGAAATGGCTGCTCTCTGTGTGGAGGGTGTTGAAGAACTCGCTATTGTAGTAGGGGGATTCTGCAGGAGGTGTGTACGCTGCACATATGTAAAGGTCCCTTTCAGTGTTAATAATTTCTTTCTTTAACTTTAGCCAAATATGTGTGAGTTGTTTTTTGATCATAGATAGATGAGATACTAGGCTCTCCTTAAACCAGACAATGACGCCCCCTGAGTCTCGGCCATGTTTTACATGCGAGTGTTTAAAGGAAGGTAGAAGGATCTCCCTGTAGCCTGAAGGACAGTGAGTATCTGCATCTGTTCGACACCAGGTTTCAAGAAGGATAATTATGTCCTGATTGTTGATTGCCTTAAAAAACTCTGTATTGGAAGTTTTGCTTCCAATGAGAGAAGAATAAAGACCCTGGATGTTCCAGGAGCTTATAGAGAGAGATCTCATCAGTTTTAGTTTGTTGGTTTAGAAGGTAAGTATAGTGAGAAGAATATGTGTTTTTGTTTGGAGAAAACAACAGTGAGGTAAGTGTGAAATGTACGTATTATAAATTTGCTATTAAATGTATTATTAATGAGAATAAAATAATTAAATGTTGATATGAAGAAATATGTATTATTAACAATTGTATTGAATTATTATCAGATTCTACATTAATTCACTGAACTGTATTTCAAATTGAAAAGTAAAATTCTATCGAAAACCATGAAAAATATTTACAGTCAGATTAGGATGTATTCACATTAGGATGTATTAGAGGAGTTACTTATATCAGTATTTTACAAATAAGTTGGAGCAATTGTCGTATTTCACCAATGTCTGAGGTGTCTGGGTGTTTTCTGCCTTGAACCACCTCTGAGTATGTGAGTGTCTGTGGGGGTGAATGATACCAGTTAGGCGTACTGTCAGTCCTCTGCTCATGTGTGTTTGAGATGGGCGGGGCTCTGCTGGGTGGGATTCTGCTGGGCGGGGCTCTGCTGGGTGGGACTCTGCTGGGCGGGGCTCTGCTGGGCGGGGCTCTGTTGGGCGGGGCTCTGTTGGGCGGTGTTCTGCTGGGCGGGGCTCTGCTGGGAGGGGCTCTGCTGGGCGGGGCTCTGTTGGGCGGTGTTCTGCTGGGCGGGGCTCTGCTGGGAGGGGCTCTGCTGGGCGGGGCTCTGCTGGGAGGGGCTCTGCTGGGCGGGGCTCTGCTGGGAGGGGCTCTGCTGGGCGGGGCTCTGCTGGGAGGGGCTCTGCTGGGCGGGGCTCTGCTGGGAGGGGCTCTGCTGGGCGGGGTGTAGTGATGATATGGCATCATTCTGCTCCCTTTGTGAACGGGTGAGGATTTTCCAAGTGTTGCCATTTTCAAATTATTAGCAAAGATTTTTATTCCCTCTAAATCAAGATGTACATGATCGTACAGATGATCGTCAGTCAGAGTCGGGTGGGCTGCTACTCTGACATTTGGGATAGTGGCACAGAGTTTGATGATGTTCTGGTTGATGTGGTTGATGTAGTCTGCAGGAACATCCTTTCTAGGGAGCAGTGTGGAAATCGTGATGACTGCTTCTGGAAATTCTCTATGGGCTTTCTCTGCAACCTTTTTTAGGGCGTCTGCCACCTTTTCTCTTTTTTTTCGTAGGTCATTTGTACCAGTGTGAATAATGATGTTCTGGGGGTCATGCAACATGGACTCACAAAGGAGCTTTATTGCACTGTCTGTAGTCGGACACCAGAACTTTGCTACTCTGTGAGTGGGGAACAGCTTTCTGTGGTGCAGGAATTTACCATTGGAATCAATGATAACTGCAGTCTTGGGGGGCTGTGCTGGTGTGGGTCTCTTTGTGATCCTCTCCTGTGAGAGCTTGGGATTGGAAGGCTCTGGGACTGATGGGCTGTGGCTGGCTGGGGCTGGTGGGCTGAGTGGCTGTGAGGCTGGTGGGTTGGAGTAGGCTGGGTCAGGTGAGCTGTCTGTCTGAGTGGGTGGGGTGTTGGAGCTAGCTTGGGCGGGGTGAGTGGCTGGCTGGGGGGCCGGTGGACTAGGGTTATATTTGACTTGCTCTGCTGGGCCGGCTGCCTGAAGGGCTGTTGGCTCGGAGTTGGTTTGAACTGGAGGCTGGCCTATCTTTGGAGCTGGGGGTGTGCTCTCTGGTTGTGAGCCTGGTGATAGGCTGTGGGGCAGTAATGGCTCTGCTGTGATTGGGCAGGCTAGGTGTTGCTGGAGGTTACTGATCAGAGTGTTCTTCTGATCTAGTTGTTTTTTTATTGTGTTTAATTCTTTTTCTAGGAAATTGTTTCGTTCTTTTAGTTCAGTCAGGTGCGTTTGCAGGTTTGTTATTTTTGTTCTGTTTTCCTCTTTAAACTCTTTCAGCTCATCTCTCAGTTGCTGGATCAAGTCATTTTCTTGTAGTTTGTTTTCCTTAAAGTCTATAATTTCCA
>NC_089820.1:87170433-87202933 GCF_029633855.1 Hoplias malabaricus | reverse complement strand
TGCAGAGGATAAAATGTTAAAATCATGTAAAACATCAACTAAAACATTTACATCATCTTGAGCACTGATAAGTACAACAAGGTCATCTGCGTAAGCTGAGACACGTATTGGGGCAGTACAGTTTGGAATATAAAAACCCTCCAGTCCCTCCCTCAGCTTACAGAGCAGGGGCTCAATGGAGAGTGAGTACAACATACCCGACAGTGAACAGCCCTGTCGGATCCCTCTAAAAACTTTAAAAGGAGCACATAAACCACCGTTAACTTTCAGCACACTCTCAATGTCACCGTACAGAACCTTGATCATGGCAATAAAACCAGGGTTGAACCCAAAGCTCTCCAGAACCTTCCAGAGATACCCGTGTTCAACCCGGTCAAAAGCCTTTTCCTGGTCTAGAAATATGAGACCAGTCTTTAACCCCAATAGTCTGGAGACGTCCAAAACATCACGAATTAAAAAAACGTTGTCAAAGACAGACCTACCGGGTACACAGTACGACTGGTCAAAGTGAACCACCTGCTCCATCACCTTCGCCAGTCTCGAGGCCAATGCTTTCGAAAGCAGTTTACAATCGGCGCACAGCAGAGACACGGGGCGCCAGTTCTTCAGTTCGGACAGGTCCCCCTTTTTCGGCAGCAGCGTCAGCACCGCCCTCCTGCAACTCAAAGGAAGCTTTCCATCACGTATGCTGCACCCGAGGACCTCCAGCACATCCTGGCCGATGACCGACCAGAAAGTCTTGTAGAACTCTACTGGTAGGCCATCAATGCCAGGAGCGCGACCATTCTCCATACCATTGAGGGCCTCGTGCAGCTCCTCCAAAGAGAGTTCAGCATCCAGCTGCGCCGCTGCCGATTGCGACAGTCTGGTCATATTCCTGAGGAACCTGTCCTCCACCTCCTGCGTCGCCGTGCGCTCACTCTCATACAGCTTTGAGAAAAAGCTGACTGTTCGCTTGCGAATGTCAGCAGGATCATTAAGGAGATCCCCTGATTCTGATCGCACAGCGTGCATGTACCGCTTCTGTCCATTTCTACGCTCAAGACTAAAGAAGAACTTAGAAGGAGCATCCAGTTCATTCACGCACTGAAAGCGTGAGCGGACCAGCGCCCCCTGTGCTGTTATACCCAATAAATCAGCCAGAGCAGCCTTCTTTTTGTTGAGAGCTCTAATATGCTCTAAATCTCCTGTGGTCTCCGCAAGACCCTGGAGCCCCACTATTCCAATCTCCAGAGCTTTAAGTGACCTAGCAATGTCCCTCGTGACATTGAGAGGGTACTGTTGACAGAATAATTTAACATTGGCTTTGGCTACGTCCCACCATTGCTGAACAGAGGTAAAATCATTTCTCTTTGCTCTAAAAACACCCCAGAAAAAGGTAAAAGACTCTTTAAAATTGGCATCTTCTAAAAGTGTAGTATTAAAATGCCAGTACGCACTCCGCGGCTTCACTTTAATTTTTGTGATAGTTCCCTGAACCATAGAGTGGTCAGAGATTCCTACCGGGGCAATAAAACACCGTGTAAAAAGAGATCGTTGGTGTCTAAAACAATAAAAGCGGTCCAGCCTGGCCAGCGAGAGCATGTTATCTTTACTGTGGGCCCATGTGTACTGTCTTTGTTCATCATGGAAACTTCTCCAGACATCACATAACTCATGGGCCTCCAGCATCTCGCAAAGACGCTTCCGTGAAGCCGCGTGAGGTTCGCCATGATTCCGGTCTGTTCTGTGTGCTGTACAGTTAAAATCTCCACCCAAGACTAAAAACTCTGTGGAGTCACAACTTGTTAAAAGAGAGCTCAGTGCGTCTAAAAACAGTAACCTCTCAGCTCCTAGTGTTGGAGCATAGACGCAGATAAAAACAAAAGTGTCTTCTTCAAAGACAGCCCTCACTTTTAAAAGTCGCCCCTTTAAAACTTCCTCCACTGTATAAGAGACCGGAATAAAAGACTGTGAGAAAAGGAGTGCCACCCCACCGCTAAGGGATGAGTTGTGGCTGAGAACAGCGAGCCCACTCCACTCCTTCGCCCACTCAGCAGCATTTTCCACATCACTGTGGGTTTCCTGCACAAAGACAACATCGATACGTTTGTGTTTAACCAGCTCATAAAACTTTGCCCTTTTCTCACAGTCCCTTGCCCCATTAATATTTAAGGTGGCGATTTGAAAACCTTCCATTAAAAAAGGTAAAAAAGAGGGGACAAAAACAACCAGAGAGAAAAGTCCGTTCAGGAGTCGTCTTCACACTGCACTTTGTTCAGTTTGGTCAGTAACTTTTTTAGTCTAAACGTCTCCTGCTCCGTAAAAACCCCCTCCCTCCGCAAGTGTTTGACGTCCCGTATGAACTGAACACTGTCTGGGAAATGTTCCTCCACCCTCACACCCTTCTGTCCTTTAGTAACTCGTAAAAACTTTCTAATTTCTTCAACAGTGTACAGTTGAGGCCTGTTCTCTTCCTGGGAGCACACAGACCATCCCGAGTCAGAGAGAGAGCCCTCACTGTCCGAGTCTCTGTCCTCCACTGCCGTCACATCTTGTTTGGCCTGTTTTTTTCCCTTTCCCTGGCCCCTCTTCTTCCTCTTATGAGGAATTTTAAAAACGGACTCAACCTCCATAAGGTTTACTCCTCCAGCCTCCTGTTCTGCTTCTCTGGCTGGAGCCAGTTCAGAACAGCTGTGCTGCACCCCTCCGTCCCTCTCCTCTACGTAAACACCACCAGAGCCCCCCCCACAAGGCCCCGCCGAAGAGGGCCCCACCTCGGCCGACACGGCCCCGGCAACGACCCTAACAGCAGGCCCCACCGAAGAGGACCCCACCTCAGCCGACGCGGCCTCGGCAGCCACCCCAGCAGCAGGCCTCACCGAAGAGGGCTCCACCGCGACCGACGCGGCCCCGGCAGCCACCCCAACAGCAGGCCCCGCCGAAGAGGTCTCCACCGCGGCCCCGGGAGACACCCCATCAGCAGGCCCCGCCGAAGAGGGCCCCACCACGGCCGACGCGGCCCCAGCTTCTACCCCAACAGCAGGCCCTGCCAAAGAGGGCTCCACCACGGCCAACGCGACCCCGGCAGCCACCCCAACAGAGGGCTCCGCCAAAGATGGCTCCACCACGGCCCCGGCAGCCACCCCAACAGAGGGCCCCACGGAAGAGGGCTCCACCACCGCCAGCGTGGCCCCAACAGCCACCCCAGCAACATCGGACCCCACGAAGGAGGTCTCCACCACGGCCAACGGGGCCCCAGCAGCAACCCCAATAGCAGGCCCCGCTGATGAGTGCTCCACCACAACAGCGGACCCCACCGAAGAGGGCTCCACCGCAGCCAACGCGGCCCTGGCAGCCCCCCCAACAGAGGTCCCCGCCGAAGAGCGCTTCACTGCGGCCAACGCGGCCCCGGCAGCCACCCCAACAGAGGGCCCCCCTGAAAAAGGCTCCACCGTGGCCAGCACGTCCCCAGCAGCCACCCCAACAGCGGACCCCCCCGGTGGTGACATTTACTGTTCGGGGTCCGTGCAGCCGGCCAAGCAGCAGTCGCAGGGGGGACGACCACCGCAGGCACAGCCACTACAGGCCCCCGACCGCTCAGTACCCCCTGTCCCCTCAGTACCTGTATTAACTCGTCCAGGGCAGTCACGAATAAGATGTCCAACCTGTCTACACCCAAAACACTTCATACTATTTTCAGTCGAAGCAAAAACTGTATAAACATAACCATCAACTTTAAACTTCAGGACTAAGTCCAAACTTTCAGCTCCTCCATTCAACACCATGAAAACAGATCTTCTGAAAGACACCAAGTGTTTGAGTAAGGGCGACTTACAGGTTATGAGGATCTTCTTGATCGGGGAGACGAGCTTCCCAAAGCGGGAAAGCTCCTGAGCGATGTGATCATCTTTAATGAAGGGAGGGACGTTGGACAAAATAATCCTTTTGGACGGGGTACTCAGGGCAGCACAGGCGTGAACTGGTCATTAATAATTAACCCTTTTTCCACCAAAACAGCCGCGAAATGCTCGTTGACCAAAAACAAAACAAACGCGTTGCTCATTTTCGAGATGGAAACCATGTTCTCGTGGCCGACGACATCTACCGCCGCCGTACCACACTCTTCCATACTCGCCCGGCACTCCACCTTCACCGCGTGCCGGCGGGTCAGACTCTCACACAACAGGGTGTGGGAGGACGCCATGCTTCCGCCAAACGCCGACAGCAGACTCCCCCACAGGCCCTAGCTCCACAAACACACTACCAAACACACCTCACACACTCACACTCACACAAACTTCAGAAAAATCTGAAAAAAACGCACACGCACAAAAAAATTGGCAAAAACGCCAACCGCTCTCAATCACAACGCTCCGCTCACTCCAACGCTCACGCTCGCGCATGCGCACAGAGAGAGAGAGAGAGAGAGAGAGAGAGAGAGAGGAGAGAGAGAGAGAGAGAGAGAGAGGAGAGAGAGGAGAGAGAGAGAGAGAGAGAGAGAGGAGAGAGAGAGGAGAGAGAGAGAGACAGAGAGAGAGAGAGAGAGAGAAAGAGGAGAGGAGAGAGAGAGGGGAGAGAGAGAGAGAGGAGAGAGAGAGAAAGAGGAGAGGAGAGAGAGAGAGAGAGAGATGGTAAGAGTGGAAATTATAAAATTTAATCCATATTTCAGTAATAATCTGGGGCATTGTATTAAATAAAACCTAAAGTTCTGTAAAGAAAAAGACAAATGTGTTTGAGCAATGTTCATGTGACAATGATGCACACATTTAAATCAGGTCAGTACCAGGGTTGTGTTCTCTGTCTTTTCACCCAATTAAGTACTTTTTACCCCCCCCCCCCCCCCTCTCTCTCTCTCTCTCTCTCTCTCTCTCTCTCTCCTCTCTCTCCTCTCTCTGTCTCTCTCACTCTCTCTCTCTCTCTCTCTCTCTCTCTCTCTCTCTCTCTCTCTCTCCTCCTCTCTCTCTCTCTCTCTCTCTCTCTCTCTCTCTCTCTCTCTCTCTCTTTCTGCATTATCTGTCTTCCACCATGTGCCTCTCCTTCTCATCATTACCTCTTTATAGTGAAAAGATTTCCAAGAAAGAAAATTGGCCAGCCATCATTGTTTTTATTTACACACACGATTTCATCATCCAATTTAAGTTTGCTTCTTCAACTTTTCCCCTTCTCTGTTCATAACCTGCTCCCAGAGAAAGAGGCTTAACTGGCACAAATGTCTAGGGAAATAGAAGAGTTAAACAAGACTGTGGCTTGTCACAGGGGAATGGGATTTTACAGTGCATATGTGGACATTAACAAGAAACAAGATTCTAGTTGGAACAAGCATTTAATTCAAATTTAAATCTGGGCTCCTGAATGGTGCAGCTGTAGAAACGAAGGCCCTATAAACCAGGAGATCACAAGTGTGAGCCCTGGTTATGCCTCAGCCAGCTAAGGCTAAAACCTCCGGGAGAATTACCACTGGAATCACTGGGTGTAAGGGAGGAACACACCCTGGAGGGGGCGTCGGTCCTTCACAGGGCGACTCACACTCACACATTCACCCACACACTCACTGAGCTGAGCTGGCGGCGCGCGCGTCAACACGTGTGCAGCGGCCGCTCCAGAACCAAGCGGGTTTTTTGTTTGTTTAAAAAACGTTTTTTTTTTCATTTTATTTATAATATATGGACGCAGGAACACCTGCAGTACGTATATATCACCGCCAGACACTGCTACAATATCGCAAACAGGACATTTACAGTATCAGCGATGACCTCCAGGAGACGCTGCGGAACCTCCGCTTGCTTCGGAGGCCTAGCCCTGAAGCCTCGACGTTTCCTGATGCCGGCGGCCGGGGAAGGAGACGACGCAAGCGGTGTGAGAGGAGACAGAAGCGCGGCAAGCGAGGGGGGATCCGTGCTAGGCTAAGAGCTAACCCGAGCCGGCAAGCTATCCCTTCTCTCTTTCTCTCCAATGTCTGCTCGCTGGATAATAAACTGGGCTATATCAAACTTCAGCGAACTACACGGCGAGAATACAGAGACTGCTGTGTTTTTGTTTTTACGGAGACATGGCTCAGCGACAGTATTCCCGACGCCGCCATTCAGCTAGATGGGCTAGCCGCATTTCGAGCCGACAGAGACCCAGCGCTATGCGGTAAGACTCGCGGTGGTGGTTTATGTGTCTATATTAACACTGAATGGTGTAAGAATTCTGTGCTAGTCTCTGCTTATTGTTCACCGTTAGTGGAGTTTGTGGCTGTGAGATGTAGACCTTTTTATTTACCTCGAGAATTCTCCGTTGTTTACTTAATCGCAACCTATATCCCTCCCGATTCAAATACAAAACAAGCGCTGTGGGAATTATACGAAGCCATAAGCGACTTCCAAAACACACACCCGGATGGTCTGTTTATTGTTGCTGGAGATTTTAATCATGCAAATCTCAAGAAAGTGTTCCCTAAATTCCACCAGTATGTGAACTTTGCTACGAGAGGAGCGAACACGCTGGATCTTGTTTACACAAACGTTCCAGACGCGTACAGAGCAGAGCCCCGCCCCCACCTCGGACACTCAGATCACATGTCTGTTATGCTAATTCCTGCATACAGACCCATCATCAGGCGATCGAAACCTATCCTGAAAGAGGTGAAAATCTGGCCATCAGAAGCAATCTCTACTCTGCAGGACTGTTTCGAGTGCACTGACTGGGACATGTTCAGAGAGGCTGCAACTTACAGCGACAAAATCAACCTGGAGGAGTACGCATCATCAGTGACCAGCTACATAGAGAAGTGCATCGATGATGTGACCATCTCCAAGACCATCACCATCCGCTCCAACCAGAAGCCGTGGATGAATGCAGAGGTGCGTGTGCTGCTGAAGGCTAGAGACGTTGCTTTCAAATCAGGCGATAAGGCGGCCCTGAGAACAGCGAGGGCCAAACTCTCCAGAGCTATCAGAGAGGCAAAGCGTGCACACGGCCAGATCATCCACAGCCACTTCCAGAGCAGTAGAGACACTCGGCGCATGTGGCAGGGCATCCAAAGCATCACCAGCTACAAGACTACACCACCTGTTTGTGACGGAGATGCTTCCCTACCAGACGTGCTGAACCATTTCTACGCACGGTTTGAGGCACAGAACAATGTAACGGCGAGAAAGTCCACCCCTTCTCCCAGCGACCAGGTGCTGTCTTTTACTGTAGCCGACGTGAGGAAAACTCTATGCAGAGTTGACCCGCGGAAAGCTGCTGGACCAGACAACATTCCTGGCAGAGTGCTCAGAGAATGTGCAGCCCAGCTTGCTGATGTCTTCACTGATATCTTCAATATCTCTCTTAGCAGCGCCGTTGTTCCAACATGCTTCAAGAACACCACCATCATCCCGGTGCCTAAGAATTCTTCTGTGTCCTGCCTCAATGACTATCGTCCCGTTGCACTCACACCGGTCATCACAAAGTGCTTCGAGAGGCTCGTCATGAGGCACATCAAAACCCTACTTCCCCCCACACTGGACCCTCTACAGTTCGCGTATCGTCCTAACCGTTCAACGGACGATGCCATATCCACCACGCTGCACCTGGCACTCACCCACTTGGACAAGAAAGACACATATGCCCGAATGCTGTTCATAGACTTCAGCTCAGCATTCAACACCATCATTCCTCAGCATCTGATCGGGAAGCTGAATATACTGGGCCTCAACACTTCTCTCTGCAACTGGATCCTGGACTTCCTGACTGGGAGACCTCAGTCAGTCCGGATCGGTAGGAACACCTCCAGCACCATCACACTGAACACTGGAGCCCCCCAGGGCTGCGTGCTCAGTCCACTGCTGTTCACATTGCTGACCCATGACTGTGCAGCGATGCACAGCTCAAATCATATCATCAAGTTCGCTGATGACACGACTGTGGTGGGTCTCATCAGTAAGAACGACGAGTCAGCATACAGAGAGGAGGTGCAGCGGCTAACTGACTGGTGTGAAGTGAACAACCTGTCTCTGAACGTGGACAAAACCAAAGAGATGGTTGTAGACTTCAGAAAAACAAGGGGTGAGCACTCGCCGCTGAACATCGACAACTCTGCTGTGGAGATTGTCAGGAATACCAAATTCCTTGGTGTTCACCTAGCGGATGATCTCACTTGGTCCACTAACACCAGTAACATCAAAAAGAAAGCCCAGCAACGCCTCTACTTCCTGCGAAGGCTGAAGAAGGTTCATCTCCCCCCTCCAATTCTCACCACTTTCTACAGAGGAGTCATCGAGAGCATCATGACCAGCTGCATCTCTGTCTGGTTTGGGAACTGCACTGTGGCAGATCGCAAGTCCCTCCAGCGGATCGTGAGGACAGCTGAGAAGATTATCGGTGTGTCTCTTCCCTCCATTACAGACATCTACACCACTCGCTGCACTCGCAAAGCACTCAGCATTGTGGGAGATCACACACACCCTTCACACACACTCTTCAACCTACTGCCGTCTGGAAAAAGGTATCGAAGCATTCGAGCCCTCACATCCAGACTCCGTAACAGCTTCTTCCCACATGCTATCAGACTCCTGAACACCTAGAGACTAAGACTGGACTGAAAGAAGCACACACACACACACACACACACACACACACACTTCACACAAACACTGGTCTGTTGGACTGTAAATGTTTTCACATATCCGGTTTACATCATGTTTACATCCAGTTACCGTTTACAGCACAAATACACTTTAAATTGCAGTGTCTCTCTCCCTCATCCCCTCCGTACTTATGGTTTTTGCCTTGTCTTGTATTACATTGTATTGTATTGTACTGTAGGGACATTGTTTTGTATTTTTCTTAGCCTTATCTTCTGCACTTTAATGTGTATGCACTGGTTTATGTTGCACTAGATTGTACTAGTTGCACTTTAATGTTGTGTATTGTTTTGTGTTCTATGTCCTTTGCACTTTAATGCGTGTGCACTGTTTCATGTTGCACTAGCTTTACACTAGTCGCACTTTAATGTTGTGTATTGTCTTATGTAGCACCTTGGTCCTGGAGGAACGCTATTTCGTTTCACTGTGTACTGTAAACACTATATACTGCTGAAATGACAATAAACTTCTTGAACTTGAACTTGAACACCTACGGACACTTTTGAGTCTCCTATCCACCTACCAACGTGAGTTTTGGACCGTGGGAGGAAACCGGAGCACACCACATTCCTCACAGACAGTCACCCGGAGGAAACCCACGCAGACACAGGGAGAGGACACCACACTCCTCACAGACAGTCACCCGGAGGAAACCCACGCAGACACAGGGAGAACACACCACACTCCTCACAGACAGTCACCCGGAGGAAACCCACGCAGACACAGAGAGAACACACCACACTCCTCACAGACAGTCACCCGGAGGAAACCCACACAGACACAGGGAGAACACACATCACCCCTCACAGACAGTCACCCGGAGCGGGACACGAACCCACACCCTCCAGAAACAATACGCAGTGACACCAAGTTGGAGGCCAAACAATCGGACAGAACAGTGAGGCTTTTTCCTCTTAAAGTGAACTGCAGATGAATGTCTTTGTTCCGAAGTGGCACAGCTTTCAACAAATTAGAGCGTGGAATAGTGTTTGGTGTTTGGTCCCAGCCACTTGGTTTTTGTCCCATTTACTGAGCCAGGGCTGCGTACAAACACCGGACCTTTTTGTAACAAACTGGAGAGCTAGTAAACGGGGAGGAACTTTCGTCTGAAGTTGATAAAAAGTAAAGTTATTGCATTAAAATTATGTACATCACCTCAGCACAGAGAATCTCGTATAAAAAATGGTAAGGAATAGGACCACACTGGTGCTTCTTCAACTGCTTTACAGGCAAATGAGATCTGAGAGCACTGGCCGGGAGTGGAAGCATGCTTCGTAGCATTGTTGTGTCATGTGTGTGCGTGTGTGTGGTGTGTGTGTGTGTATGCATGTGCATGTGTGTGTGTGTTTTACAGGGCTGACCCTAATGATAAAGGACAGTTTCCACTTACATAAGCATCTCAGAAAGGCCATCAGACTGAAGAGAACACCCTGCAGCTATATGTGCATGTGAGTGTGTGTGTGTGTGTGTGTGTGTGTGTGTGTGCATCTATGTGTAAATGATTGTTCACGCTTGGCTGAATCTGCACGCACAATAAACACAATAAACCTCTGTAGTGTATTTAGGACTAATGTTTTTCAGAGAATTAAATAACGTCCTGAACCCACAGAATTAACCAGAAACAACTGGAAAATGGAAGCAATGTCTTTGAGGAGGTGTATCTAAGTCTTTCAAACACACACTTCTACTGCGAGTTACCTTCCAAATGATCTGTCTAGCTGACACACACACACACACACACACACACACACACACACACACACAAGGGTTACTCACATGTCAGTACGTAAGGGTTAAGGCTAAGGTGACCATATTGTGGTTTTCGAAAAAGGGGAAACCTGGGGAAGGATGGGGCAGATAAGCACCCACACCCCGGGGTAATTCAGTGTGGTACATGGCAACGTGTGTAGGGCCGAGGTACAGCTCATTAACAAAGGCAGAGTGCTCTCCAACCAGTCTCTTTATGTAGTGTGCACCACTGCCTTTAAACACCCTAAAACCTTTAAACACATTCTTCACTCATCACACAAGCACACGTGCACACATGGACGTCCAGGTTAGTGTATTTCTATACAATGTTATAGACTCCCCAGACTCCCCTGCCCCAGGACGACCCTTGGTCTCTACCCAGACCTTAAGAGTCTGAGTGGCTCATGGGCAGTTCCTACAGGAACCAGCTAAGTACTGTGTCGATGTATTTATTGTCTCTATAATGTCTTGCTCTAAGGGGTTTTGAGAAGGCGGTGATGTGCTCGGGGCCCTGACATCATCACAGTGTGCCTCAGTCTGAAGAAGAAGCGGCTGCTCTGAGCTGCTCTGGGATTGTGGAGATCCTGGAGCGAACACATTTCAGCCACTTGAATCAACTTGTAGCCTCTTGTATTGGGTTACAGTAGTTGAAACAAAAGTCTGGGAAGGATCTGTAAAATCTGGGACCCGGACCGTCGCATTTGATCAGATGTAATCCTAGTCGCACCAATCAATTTAGCCTCTCGTCCTGAGGAACACTGTAGACACTGTTCTTCTCCCATCGTGAAGACATTTAAACTGTTCAAGTGTGTCACATCCAGAGGTGATTGCTCTAAGACTGCAAGGGAAGCTCAGCTTCCCCTAAAATGTAAAAAAAATATAAATATATATATATATCATTGAATAAATATGCACTACAACACGCTCAACTGTTGTTCAGAATCAGCTTCTTATCACTGGTAAAGACGCGGCTTTCCTCTCAGTCATTCCTGCAGCTTCACAGTGCTTTAAACAGTGAGGACACTGAGCGTCCAGAGTTCAGTAGCGAAGCAGCGAAACCAGACGAGTCATTGGATAAATGCTGGGCTTTGTCCCACCCATCGGACGCTCAGCGTCTCTGGGGGTCTATGGGGCAGTGGGCTGGCCTCGGCTGGCCCGGACGCTCAGCTTCTGCATGATGATTGGATGATCTGTCTGAGGCTGAATCCCTTTTTGATTGACAGCGAAATGAGCGAATCAGCGACCCTTTGGTGTAAAGATCCGTGGGAGCATTACATTTTCATTCTGTTCTGAGTTGAACCAGAGACTTTCTTAAACCACTTAGTGGCATTTTTTTTGTTAAAAACGACTAGCGACAAATCGAGCTTCTATTTCTGGTGGGTTTTTTGTAGCTGCTTGTGTTTGGAGACTGACTTCTATCACTCTTTCTGACTTCTATCTCAGTTTCTGTCCAGCGGGTGCTGCTGAGCCCCTCCACCGTCACAAAGCACTCACAGGTGGACACACTTCACATGGGCCAAGGCCGTTTAAGCCTAGCTCTGCTGGCCACTGAGAGGACACTAGTCAAGTCCCTGGAAAAGACGCCTTGTTGGTACGACAGGGTCACAGATCATTTTCTTAAAAAGGAACGGAGGGTAGAATTTACGTATAAATAAACCGACACATTTTATGATGTAGACCGAAATTGAGCTTCCCCTCCTTGAAAGACCAGCATCCGCCACTGCTCACATCATACATGCCTCCACTCATTAAAGCACTAATCTCAGCAGATTTATATGCAAATATGCACTCTTTCTCTTTCAGGAGGACTGCTGGTTTTAGTTAATATCTCCATAATTACATACAGATAAAAACCACCATCCTCATTTGTTGATGTAAAATGTGAAGATTAATCTTCGAGAAACTTACTAATGTTTTTACACTGGAGAGGAGTACAAACAATTCCTTTTACAATATTTACACACAGCAAACATCACTCAAACTCATGGTGAATTCAAACAGAATGGTGGACAACACCACAGCGTAGGCAGATAATGCGGATTCTGCGGCTTGTGGCTGTACCCCGTGGCTTTGCGCTCCCAGGGCTGGTTCAGGTCAAGCTGGTACCAGTGGACCACTGCCATCCAATGCCTCCCCCAGACTTGGTAGACCACATTGCTGAGGTCAGCCTCAACTCAGCAGAGGTGCTCCCAAGGTGACTTTACCTTCAGACATGGCTCATTTTTGTGCTACGCTTTGAACATGAGCAGCTCACCCTGGCAGTGCCTGACTCTCACGGGCACTCATCCTCAATCTACTAGCACTGATGCTGGACACGCTTGACCTCACTGACTCTGGATACTTAGACTCGTGATAGCATCGCCCCATCGTCCTGTTTCCTGACATTAATATCCACAATGAACTCTTTTGATGGAAGGTGTGTTCAGTGTCTTCAGTCTGGAACCCATGAGGAAATGGGAGCTGCGGTGATGGAGAGACCATTCACAGCGCTGCAGTACCATCTTCATGGGGCCCAAAATAAGGAGCACATGTATGAAATACTCTGTAGTGTGGGCCACAGTTGCACTTCGTCCAATTTGTCTGTGTTTGTCACTACACTGGAACAGCTGACTACATTCCAACTGTGCTTTTTGCCAGAGAAGGTGGAATTTGCAGACAGAAATATTAACACCCACAAAGATCCACTCTAAGGGCAGCAGAGCCTCATCAAAACTTGGCACGTGTAACAGCAAACCTTCCAGGTTTACGGTATATCCCTCCCTTGGCTGTATCAGGTATTTGAAGGAGGAGAGTTGCATAATACAAACGGCATGAATGATTATAATCCATTCTCTAGTGAAAAACAGTGTTTATTTCCTGACTTCCAGAGCTAGCATGTCTTACCACAGGTCGAGTGGTTAATCAGCGTGAGTCAGTGAGTAAGAACCATGTTTA
This sequence comes from Hoplias malabaricus, assembly GCF_029633855.1. Taxonomy (NCBI): domain Eukaryota; kingdom Metazoa; phylum Chordata; class Actinopteri; order Characiformes; family Erythrinidae; genus Hoplias; species Hoplias malabaricus. Next base: position 87,189,656 of record NC_089820.1, on the reverse strand, counting down.
GTTATAGGTTTCAGCTAGCAGTAATCAACACAAAACCCACAGCCACCATCTTTCTTCTTCACCGTTAACCCTGGAGCCACCCAATGGTGAGTCAACAGCTTAAACTGGATGCCCTTCCATTCATTACTAGCTTTGTGGCCTTGCTCTTTGTAATGGGGGGACCACTGAGGGCGAACCTTAATTGGAGCCAATGTGCAACTGTTCGCATGCTGCATTATGTCCTGATTTGTTTAAGTTAGCCCAGGCCACAGCATGCAGTCACCCACCAGAGCCTCCACCTCAGCAGCTGCTTTTTCACCGTCTGAAATATAGTGACTTTCACTTACCAACGTTTTATAGTTAGAATTAGAATCATGTTATTGGCCACTTAGCTACACACATTTGTTCTCGACATTTAGCCCAATCCGTGCAGTGAAACACACATTTACATACACACTAGTGAACACTAGGGGGCATGGAGCAGGGCCCGGAGCGGAGGGCGGCCCTAGCCACAGCGCCCGGGGAGCAGTTGGGGGTTAGGTGCTTCGCTCAAGGGCACTTCAGTCATGACCTGGAACCAGCGACCTTCCTGTTACACGCCCAGTTCCTCACCACCAGGCCACGGCTGCCCCATGTTTTGAATCACACATGGAAATATTTTCAGGGCTTTTTGTAATTAAATCATGAATCTTTGTAAGTGGTGCTATCAGTGCATAGTTGCATTGTAATTTGCAGCTGTGCTGTGGTGCCAGCCTCACTTTTCAATGCTGTAGCACATTTATTTGGGGATCTAGAGCCTACAAAGCCACAAACTATGAACTAAAGCTACACAGTCAGTTTCTGTGGGCTGCCTAAGTCAGAAAATAAGGCCATTCTGATTTTGTGCTGCATTTAAGTGCAGAGACTTCAGAAGCGGGCGGCACGGTGGCGCAGCAGGTAGTGTCGCAGTCACACAGCTCCAGGGGCCTGGAGGTTGTGGGTTCGATTCCCGCTCCGAGTGACTGTCTGTGAGGAGTTGGTGTGTTCTCCCCGTGTCCGCGTGGGTTTCCTCCGGGTGCTCCGGTTTCCTCCCACAGTCCAAAAACACACGTTGCAGGTGGATTGGCGACTCGAAAGTGTCCGTAGGTGTGAGTGTGTGAGTGAATGTGTGTGTGTGTCTGTGTTGCCCTGTGAAGGACTGGCGTCCCCTCCAGGGTGTATTCCAGCCTTGCGCCCGATGATTCCAGGTAGGCTCTGGACCCCCCGCGACCCTAAATTGGATAAGCGGTTACAGATAATGGATGGATGGACTTCAGAAGCGTCCTTCCTCCTCGGCTGAGTATCGCTCTGTCATCACACAGTTCGAGCTGCATTTATGTGAGGTCACAAAGATGAGGTTAAAACAATATGTTTGCTGATAAAAGTATCTGCCACCTGCCTTGATCCACACTGCCCCCTTGCTGCTGTGCCTCTGGTGTGCCTTCGTCAGTGCAGGTGCCAGCTGAGGGAATCCAGATGCCCACATAGAATATCTCAGTGACTAATTTGGAAATTTGATTTCGATCCAGACCTTCTCATCCAACATCCGACACACTTCAAAATCTTGTGGAAAGCTTTCTCATAAAACCGGAGTGTGCTATAGCAACAGTGAAGTTGATGGCAGTTGCATGAATCTGTAGTGGGGGCTCATAAAGGTTAACTGTGTTTAAGGGGGAGGTCTACAATCCTGGGGAAATGCTGTTCTCTCCAGTTTGTTTACATTCAGAAGCTCAGTTTGTACGCGTCTGAAGTGTAAACTGTCTGTAAGTGTTTATTCACTGTTTGAATTCCCACAGAAACTCATGTGTAACTCGTTGTTTAGTTTTGTAGCACTTTTGCTAATGCAGTTAGCCGTCTCCCAAGTTTGGAGACAATTCCACCTTAAGTGTTCCGCGAAAATAAGTCAGTGTTACCTCCCTATGGAGCAGGAATAGAGCAACATCCTCATCTCGGTTCATGCTTTAAACAGTTGGAGTTTTTTCTGTTTTCTGAAAAGCTCAAGATCCCCTGTTTTTCTACATTTTTTACATTTACCCATCACCACTGGGGCTTTATACACACAGAGAGACTGGAGAATGAGCAATTGGTTAAGAAACATTTATAAAAAAGGATTTTTGTTTATGGGCGCAAAGATTTTGGGTTAGAGTCCCGCTCCGGGTGACTGTCTGTGAGGAGTGTGGTGTGTTCTCCCTGTGTCTGTGTGGGTTTCCTCCGGGTGACTGTCTGTGAGGAGTGTGGTGTGTTCTCCCTGTGTCTGTGTGGGTTTCCTCCGGGTGACTGTGAGGAGTGTGGTGTGTTCTCACTGTGTCTGTGTGGGTTTCCTCCGGATGACTGTCTGTGAGGAGTGTGGTGTGTTCTCCCTGTGTCTGTGTGGGTTTCCTCCGGATGACTGTCTGTGAGGAGTGTGGTGTGTTCTCCCTGTGTCTGTGTGGGTTTCCTCCGGGTGACTGTGAGGAGTGTGGTGTGTTCTCTCTGTGTCTGTGTGGGTTTCCTCCGGGTGACTGTCTGTGAGGAGTGTGGTGTGTTCTCTCTGTGTCTGCGTGGGTTTCCTCCGGGTGACTGTCTGTGAGGAGTGTGGTGTGTTCTCCCTGTGTCTGCGTGGGTTTCCTCCAGGTGACTGTCTGTGAGGAGTGTGGTGTGTTCTCCCTGTGTCTGTGTGGGTTTCCTCCGGATGACTGTCTGTGAGGAGTGTGGTGTGTTCTCCCTGTGTCTGTGTGGGTTTCCTCCGGGTGACTGTCTGTGAGGAGTGTGGTGTGTTCTCCCTGTGTCTGTGTGGGTTTCCTCCGGGTGACTGTGAGGAGTGTGGTGTGTTCTCACTGTGTCTGTGTGGGTTTCCTCCGGATGACTGTCTGTGAGGAGTGTGGTGTGTTCTCCCTGTGTCTGTGTGGGTTTCCTCCGGATGACTGTCTGTGAGGAGTGTGGTGTGTTCTCCCTGTGTCTGTGTGGGTTTCCTCCGGGTGACTGTGAGGAGTGTGGTGTGTTCTCTCTGTGTCTGTGTGGGTTTCCTCCGGGTGACTGTCTGTGAGGAGTGTGGTGTGTTCTCTCTGTGTCTGCGTGGGTTTCCTCCGGGTGACTGTCTGTGAGGAGTGTGGTGTGTTCTCCCTGTGTCTGCGTGGGTTTCCTCCAGGTGACTGTCTGTGAGGAGTGTGGCGTGTTCTCTCTGTGTCTGCGTGGGTTTCCTCCGGGTGACTGTCTGTGAGGAGTGTGGTGTGTTCTCCCTGTGTCTGCGTGGGTTTCCTCCGGGTGACTGTCTGTGAGGAGTGTGGTGTTTTCTCCCTGTTTGTGTGGGTTTCCTCCGGGTGACTGTCTGTGAGGAGTGTGGTGTTTTCTCCCTGTTTGTGTGGGTTTCCTCCGGGTGCTCCGGTTTCCTCCCACGCTCCAAAAACACACGTTGGTAGGTGGAGTGTGTGAGTGAATGTGTGAGTGTGTGTCGCCCTGTGAAGGACTGGCGCCTCCTCCAGTGTGTGTTCCCTCCTTGTGCCCAGTAACCCACCGCCACCCTGAACTGGATAAGGGCTACAGACAATGAATGAATGAATAATGATGAAGTTTATTAAAATTGTGAATGTAGCCTTTAAATATCCACATACTGTTGGCCATGTAATATATAAATATGTCACAAAAATAGTAAAATTGTTTGATGGGCTCAATGCTTTAATTACCAACATTCCTCTGTTAAACAGAAAACAATCTAATAATGTGAAAAGCATTAAATAATAACAGTAAACTGAGCAGTGATGGTATGTAACTCGTAACTGAGAATCTTTTTTTTTTCAGAGACAGACAGAGAGTGGATACATAAACTGGGGAGGAATCTGTGGAAGAATATTCATGGTGAAATGTAGGGCATACTGGAACACAGGAGTGAACTGGATCAGCACAAACATGAACACGACTGAACTTTAATTGGCGAATGGAAAGTGCAGATTGTGCTTAAAAAAACTGAGCTTAAAAGAGGAAAACAGAACTCCTGAGCCTTTCTCTCTCTTCCTCTCTCACCCTCAGCCCAGAGAAAGACTTTGTTCTTCATATCTGTGCCAGGCATCAAAAGAACACAGCAGCACTTCAGCTGAGCCCCGTCTCCTCGACTCTGCTGTGAAGTGTAACACTCTGTAGTTCTTCAGTCTGCTGCTGATCAGACAACACACAGTGTCAAACACACAGGAGTCGCTCAACAGCTTTGACCTCGGTCTGACACAGTTTCCCAGCTCCTGCCCCTGGAGGAGAATGCGATTTCTTTAGCACTGCACCAGTCAGAGCCTCAGTCATCCCTCACCAATCAGAATCGTGTTGAAAATATGACTTGGTCAGATCCTAACAATGTTGAGATTTTACAGGAAAATGAAATCTAGGAAAAGACATCCCTCTCTGTCTAAACTGGTTTGAAAAGTGATGTGGTCAGAAAAAGGCATCCATTTTGGACCAAATCAGACCTAACACCTCCCTGATTTCCACTGCTCTATTTCTGGGCTAAATAAGCCTTCACTAAAAGGCTAGACCTGAGCTACAGAATTTAAAGATAAAATAAAAACACCACAATGTGAAAGTGAATTTTCTAAAACATTTAATGAAAATAATATGTGCTGCAGTTAATTAAAATTACAACTGAAAACATTTTCAATACACTTCATTCATTCATTCATTCATTCATTGTCTGTAACCCTTATCCAGATCAGGGTCGCGGTGAGTTCAGAGCCTACCTGGAATCACTGGGCGCAAGGCACGGATACACCCTGGAGGGGGCGCCAGTCCTTCACAGGGCAACACTGACACATTCACTCACACCTACGGACACTCTTGAGTCTCCAATCCACCTACCAACGTGTGTTTTTGGAGCGTGGGTGGAAACCGGAGCACCCGGAGGAAACCCACGCAGGCACAGAGAGAACACACCACACTCCTCACACACAGTCACCCGGAGGAAACCCACGCAGACACAGAGAGAACACACCACACTCCTCACAGACTGTCACCCGGAGGAAACCCACGCAGACACAGAGAGAACAACACCACACCATCCATTTATTAATTTACAAGCCCATGTCCAAAAAACATTCAGAGGCTGAGCAACATTTAAATCATTGTTTAGAATTTGATGTGCAAGTTAAAAACTTTATATTTAATTGAAAATATCAGAAAGACTATATATTTATCTCAATGCTAGGAGCTAGGAATCTAAAAGCTAGGACGTAGCAATGGGGATGGGTTTGTGAAATATCCCACATTTAGGGTGTTTCCGTTTCGTTTCACTGCGTAAATCCGCTAATATTTTGAGGAATTGTTCTGCTCAGCGATCTAAGGACAGTTTGTGTTGGCACCATTGACACGTCCTGTGATAGGACGGACTAACAGCCATAACAATAAAACCACCTACTTGTTTCTACATTCACTGTCCATTCTCTCAGCTCCCGGACCACACAGGTTCATGTTAAAGCTCCAAAATTACTGAATTTAGTTCACCCCATGTTCCTCAGCGCTCAGGACCCCCACAGAGCAGGTGTGATGTGGTGGTGGATCATTCTCAGCGCTGCAGTGACACTGACGTGGTGGTGGTGTGTTAGTGTGTGTTGTGCTGGTGTAGAGTGGATCAGACACAGCAGTGCTGCTGGAGTTTTTAAACCCCTCAGTGTCTGGACTGAGAACAGTCCACCGACCAAAAACATCCAGCCGACAGCGTCCTGTGGGTAGCGTCTGTGAACACTGTCTCTGAATTTACGTCTACACGGTGGACCAACACGGTAGGAGTGTCCAACACAGTAGACAGTGTGTGACAGTGTTTAAAGCTCCAGAAAACCCCTCGAGTTTTCTCCTGGGTCTTAAGTTCTCCCCAGACCTTTCCCTTTGAGCTTGTCTCTAAGGGTGTCGCTGGTTTCTTTCCTTGGGATTCACCATTTTCCTTTAAAAAAAATCCCAAATAAATAAACTTTTAAAAGTACTTTTTTTTTTTATATCTTTGAGTTCTTTTTGTATCACTCTTCCTTGCACTCTCTTACTTCCAGAGGGGGGCTGTTTTGTGTCTGGGGTCCAGTGTCTCACCCTGTTCTTACAGGTTTGGGGTTAAACTCCACCCGAGGGTGAGCCGCCACATCACACACACACGGAGGTTTTGACCTGATCCTCACAACAGAGTCATTCACTAAGACTGTGTTGATGTTGACAGACTGAGTTCTCTTTGGCGTTCAGCAGACATCAGACGCTCAGAGCATCGACTGTCACTGCTTCCCCGGAGACTGACACATTCCTGCCGTCAAGGTTTATTTTCTTTCAAAATCCCATTGCAGGGAGTTTCTCTGGCGTCATTTAGAATCCACAATGCATTTAACTTTAGGGACAAGAGATGAAAAGCCTCCCCAACACGTTCAGACTTAGCTTTCATCAGAAAAGTCACATTCTCACACTTCTTTCAACTTTTCAACTCCTTTTCCAAATGAGGCTTGTGTTTCAGAAATGGGGAACACATCTGATGCACCCCCCCCTCTCTTCTTAAAGGCGGAGTTCAGAACTGTAATAAACACTTATTATAAAATTGTGAGAGACACCAGCCGCCGCATTCGTCCCAGACGTTCCCCAGACTCCCCCTCGTGCTCCGGTAAAGACTCCAATTCAGAGTCAGCGCATGTGAGAAGTGTGTGGAGTATTCTGCAGTTTCTCCTGCACATGCTCCGCCCACTTCACCTATGTCACGTGTTTCGTCTCCTGCTGCAAAATCCCCCACTGTGCTGCGTGAGTGTACACTGCTCCGGAACGTCTCCAGACCCAAGACTCCGGAGTTTCTCTAGAAATTCACATATGAAAGAAGCAGTCGTGTGGACAGTGAGTGAGCAACAGACTTCCACCTTAAAAGACTCTGAACACATACAAACCCTAGAGAGCTGCAGTTCCCCACAATCAGGGGTTTCCTTTAATTCGTCCAGTCACTTCGCATTTCATGGACGAGTTCCAGCCCTTTTTAATAATCCTTGGATGAGCAGCACTGCCCTCGGATTATATCAGTTAGCAGCAGTTCAGATTTAGACTGAGCTCTTTTGCTGTGATCAGAAGCAAATATGAAATGTGCAGTTCCTCAGATTTCATCCTAAAAACAACTACAAAGAACAAGTTCAGATTTGAAGCACACTCCCTTCCCCCTGATCTCTGTACCACAGCTTTGTTTATTTAGTGCTGTCGCCGTATATACTGAGGCGACATGCGCTCCAGCCACAAACGTCTGAGACCCCTCCCAAACAACACAATCCTGAGGGCAGTGAATGGTAAAAATAGCCATGGTTTACTCAAGAGAAAGCAAAGCACACAAATCATGATGTTCACGTTACAGTAAACGCAACCTTTATTTCACGTGTTCTGCTCACACTTTAAAACGTATGGAGTCCAGGAGGTCGGTGCACATCTTCTTTATAGCACAGTGAATGTTGAACACAGCATCCTCCTGAATGTGGAGCACACAGAGAACATCACTGCCTTTAAACAGGTCCGTCAGCCCGGTAAGGGTTAAAACGACCCAACTGCAGTAAAGCTTCTGTGTATTTACTGTACGTTCTCAACATAAGAAACACCCCCTGTTCCTCAGCGCTCAGGACCCCCACAGAGCAGGTGTAACGTGGTGGTGGATCATTCTCAGCGCTGCAGTGACACTGACGTGGTGGTGGTGTGTGAGTGTGTGTTGTGCTGGTGTAGAGTGGATCAGACACAGCAGTGCTGCTGGAGTTTTTAAACCCTGTGTCCACTCTCTGTCCACTCTGTGAGACACTCCTCCCTCGTTGGTCCACCTTGTAGATGTAGAGTCAGAGACAGTAGCTCATCTGTCGCTGCACAGTGTGTGTCACTCGTCCTCTAGTCCTTCATCAGTGACACAGGACGCTGTCGGCTGGATGTTTTTGGTCGGTGGACTGTTCTCGGTCCAGACACTGAGGGGTTTAAAAACTGTGTGTGGGGTTTAAACCGCTGCTGTGTCTGATCCACTCTACTCCAGTGTCACTGTGGTGGTTGTTGTAGTCTAATGTCTGAGGGCTTTTTGCTACAAGCTGAAAAAGAGAAATCCACATAGTGTGTGTGTGTGTGTGTGTGTGTGGTGTGTGTGTGTGAGTGTGTGTGTGTGTGTGTGTGTGTGTGGTGTCTGTGTGTGTGTGTGTGTGTGTGTGTGTGTGTGTGAGTGTGTGTGTGTGTCTGTGCGTCTGTGTGTGTGCGTGTGTGTGTGAGTGTGTGTGAGTGTGTGTGTGTGTGTGTGTGTGAGTGTGAGTCTGTGTGTGTGTGTGTGTGTGTGTGGTGTGTGTGTGTGTGTGGTGTCTGTGTGTGTGTGTGTGTGTGTGTGAGTGTGTGTGTGTGTCTGTGTGTGTGTGTGTGTGTGTGTGTGTGAGAGTGTGTGTGTGTGAGTGTGTGTGTGTGTGTGTGTGTGTGGTGTGTGTGTGTGTGTGTGTGTGTGTGTGAGTGTGTGTGAGTGGTGTGTGTGTGTGTGTGTGTGTGTGTGTGTGTGTGGTGTGTGTGTGTGTGTGTGTGAGTGTGTGTGTGTGAGTTTGTGTGTGTGTGTGGTGTGTGTGTGTGGTGTGTGTGTGTGTGTGTGTGGTGTGTGTGTGTGTGTGTGTGTGTGTGTGTGTGTGTGTGTGTGTAAATGGTACTAGAGCACAACCCTGTGGTGATCCTGCGTCATTGATTTTTGTAAAATAAGTAAATAATATAATATTATAAATTGCTACAAATGTACACTGCATGGTTTGTTTGGGCTCTGAAAGGCCGTAGTGGGTAAAAGGTTCTAACAAGCAATAATTCCTTTACTAAGTGTGTAAATATGTGTCCTTTTAAAAAATGTGGGGTAATACATCTGTGTCAAACTGCTGCATTGCCTTTAAATGAATGGTTAGTCTGCCCTCTTGTGGCCGTTAATAGGTATCGCATGATAACATGCAATTCAAATTAAAATACCGAAGACTGTGTGATTCTTCTTCATTCATTCATTCATTGTCTGTAACCCTTATCCAGTTCAGGGCAGTGGTGGGTCTGGAGTCTATCCAGAATCACTGGGCGCAAGGCAGGAACACACCCTGGAGGGGGCGCCAGTCCTTCACAGGGCGACACACACTCACACACTCACACCTATGGACACTTGTGAGTCGACTCTTATTGTATATATATATTATTGTTGTTCAAAAAGTAAATGGAACAGTTAAACAACACAATGTAACTCCAAGTCAGTCACACTTCTGTGAAATCACCTGGTCCAGTTGGAAGCAACACTGACTGAATCAGTTTCCCCTGCTGATGTGTAAATGGAACCGACAGCAGATAGAAATGAGAGGCACTTAGGAAGACAACCCCCATCAAGGAGTGTTTCTGCAGGTGGTGACCACAGACCATTTCTCTGTTCTCATCCTTTCTGGCTGATGTTTTGGTCACATTTGCGTTCTGTCAGTGCTCTCACCCCTAGAGGAAGCATGAGACGGTGTCTACAACTCACAGACGTTGCTCAGGTAGTGCAGCTCATCCAGGATGGAACCTCAATGCAAGCTGTGGCAAGAACGTTTGCTGTGTCCTGAGCATGGAAGAAATACCAGGAGGCAGGCCAGTACCCCAGGAGACATGGAGGGGGCTGCAGGTGGGCAACAATGCTGCAGCAGGTTCGCTACCTCCTCCTTTGTGTAAGGAGGAGCAGGAGGAGCAGGAGGAGCAGGAGGAGCAGAGCCAGTGCCGGTTTGGCAGTGGGTCAGTAATGATGTGGGGAGGCATTTCTTTGGAGGGCCGCACAGCCCTCCATGTGCTAGCCAGAGGTACCCTGACTGCCACTTAAGTCCCGGGATGTGCTGGTGCAGTGAGAACTGGGTTCCTTCTGATGCATGACAATTCTATGCCTCGTGGCTGAAGTGTGTCAGCAGTTCCTGCGTGATGAAGGCATTGATGCTGTGGACTGGCTCCATTCCCCAGAGCTGAATCTAATCCAGCACACCTGGGACATCAGGTCTCATTCCATCCACCAACGCCACGTTGCACCACACACTGTCCAGGAGTTGACTGATGGTTTAACCCAGGTCTGGGAGGAGATCCCTCAGGAGAACATCCTCCGCCTCATCAGGAGCATGGCCAGGCGCTGTAGGGAGGACATGCGGCACATGGAGGCCACACACACACACACACGCACACACACATTCAAAGTGCGCTGTGTTCTATGAAAGACGCAGCGGGGGAATAGATGGTATAGAGCTAAAAGTGATAAACCACCTGCATTTACTATTGATGGAGAGATGATTAGAGTGTACGAAAGGCATGAAATTTATAGTTATTTAGGACATCAGTTTAATGCTGGAGAATGGGAGAAGCAAATAAAGGACATTGTAAAAAGCTTCACCTCCAGGTTGGATTTAATAAGTTCCTCACCTTTACCTGTGGTTATGAAACTGCGAGCTGTTCATGAAGTTGCGCTGGCTAATGTGCAGCACTTGTTTGCTAACATTCACAAACCAAAATGTACTTTGGATGAGATGAATAATAAAACAGTGGATGTGGTGAGGAAGTGGATAGGTTTAAACTCTCATTCAACAAGATGTGTTCTGTTTCAGAACAGAAGGGAAGGAGGACTGAGGTCCCAAATATTGAGTGGATCTATGTAGCGACTAGGATTTGTCGTTTGCTGCGGATGTTGAATAATGATGATGTAGCAGTTCAACAGCTGGCTCGAGCTTCACTTATTTTAGATTTCACTAAGCGTAAGATCCCGACTGCAGCAGAAGGAGAAGATCATTTTCTGGGATTCAGGAAGAAGCTGAATGGGAAGCTGGATGTGAATGTGAGTGGAGTGAGATCAGACTGTGGCCTGATTTAAATGATCTCTGTAACAGGGCTCATATACAGCTGAGTTGGAGGATAGTAGAGGTCAGTGAGTAAAGGTTAGTGATGAACTGATACAAGACTCAAATGTCTGTGTGGAGGCAGAGATGGAAGACAATGGGATATTTAAGAAATTGAATATGGATCACTGTAGAACTGAGATCTTGAATGTCTCTCAGTCTTGGTGGCGACGGCGCTGGATGGAGCTGTGTTTACATTAGCATGTTTACCTTTTGTGGATCAGTCAGTGTCTCGTGTTGCGTTGGGAAGCTCTGAACTCGATCAACAGTTCTTTAGCTTCGTAGTTAAAGCTCGCCTCCAAGTGTCACCAACAAAGTATAATCTGTCTCTTTGGTCTCCGTTACAGCAGAAACCTTATTGTTTACTGCACGATAATCAAGAGGCTGAATCTGTAGCACACATCATGAACGGTTCTCCAGCTCTTAAAGGACTTTATATTCTTAGACATGACCGAATTGTACATTTATTAAGTAAGGAGTTTGTATCTATGTGTCGTTCAAAAACAGTGATTCATGTGAATGAAAGGGTTAAGGTCGAGTGGTTTTTATCTTTGAACCAGGAGAGGTCACAGGTCGTTTTTAGTAACTGTCTGAATTCTCCTGACATTGTTCTGATTAATGAAGGGAGGAGGAGGGTGGTGATTGTGGAAGTTGGATGTTCTTACGATGGATTTATGGAGTTGTGTTACACCTCTAAAGTCCTAAAGTATCAGCCACTGATGGAGATTCTTAATGAGAGTGGCTACTCCTGTAAAGTAGTTGCCTTGGTGTTTGGAAGTTTAGGGCACGTTCACAGGCTGTGTGTGTGTGTGTGTGTGTGTGTGTGTGTGTGTGTTCTGGTAAACCCCACTATATGGGGACAAAAAACTGTTTACACAGTCACGTCATGGGGACCTCTTGCGGTATGGGGACCAAAAATCAGGTCCCCATAAGGAAAACCCTTTTAAACAAATGTAGAAGCTGCCAACAGTGGCCCTGTGTGGTTTTTAGAGTTGGCCCGTAACACATGTTTATCCGTCAGTGTGAGTGCGTGGTAGCGCCCCCTTATAGGTCCCCATTGTTATTGCACTCTGAAAACACACTTCTTACATATATGGTTGGGTACCGCCCACTTCCGGGTCCCCATTAGGACTGATTTCATCGGGACAGAAGACATTTTCAGTCTAAAACATGGCAATTAATTTGATGGACAAGAAAGAAGATTATTTGCAGGGGATGCCATCTAAGGAGCTAAGAGCAAGTGCAGAGGAGCGAAAGTAAAGCACAAGGTAAGCACATAAACATTATAACCAGTTTTCAGAACTCAGATTTGGTTAGTTAGCTCTAATTAATTTTCAAGATCAGGTAGGCTCTGGACCCACCGCGACCCTGAACTGGATAAGCGGTTACAGATAATTAATGAATGAATAATGAATGAATAGTTAGCTATTTTTTACAACATTTTCCAACTAGCTAGCTTTAGTAATATTATGACTAATACTATAGAGTAGCACACAAATCAATATGAAGGGGTTATGTAAATTAAAGAGCCACTGCAATATCTTTACCCTACAACATTGCCCTTGGTATATGGTTTAAGTGAGGGAGTGAAGACGAAGGGAGTAAAAAAAAAAAAGAAGAAGGTGAGGAGGCAGGGAGTGGACTGGGATTAAATAAACAAAAACAAACATCATAAATTTAATTTAAAAAATAGTGTTTCATATTTTAGTGTTAGTTTAAATGTAAACATTTGCAATTTAAACACATTTACAGACTTTTGATTTAAGTATTTAACAAGAAAAAAATATATAATATATATATTTGATATTTTTGTTATATTTTATATAATATATATATATATATATATATTTTTTTTTTTTTCTTGTTAAATATAAATTAAGGTGCAGTTATGTCGCGCCGTTTGAATAGTTAACACAAAAAACTACAAACCTTTCCACGCTTACATTCAAAGAAATTAAACATAGAGCATATCAAGCATAGACATTTAAAGTAAGCTGTGCCAGTTTAAGGTGGAACGGAAGAATTCGAACCAAACGGGTTGATAGGACGCCATTTCAGCCTCGAGGTTTTATAAAGAAAAGCTGATATAAGTTTTACTTCAAGCAGCTATGGGCGATGAAACAGTGCTACCTTTAAAGCTAACGTTAGCTAGCATTGCGCAAGATATTTAACAGTTTAGTTTCTGTTTTCTGAGTAGACAATGTTGATTATGTAATTCAGTTTCAGTGTCATTTATTTCACTACGCTTTTAAGAGCAAGAACAGAAACTTCCATAGTTTATTTCACAGCTATATGCTGCATAGATAGTGACCCTGAAGTGTTTAAGGCGGACATGATAGATAAGTCAGGAGCTAGACTATACAGCCATTAAAGGACAGAGGTGTCAGACCCTCAGGGTATGATTTCCATGCTGCAAGGTAGACAACCCCATGGGTTTTTAATAACACAATATCATATGACTTTGATGATTTTGTTTTACATTTGATTCTCATCTGTTATTTAAAGGGGTTACAGTTGTTTTATGTTTCCATTTTTATAAGTAACGATGCCTGTAGAGGAGATGGATCATTTGGACGACTAGTTAATAATGGCCATGGATGTCCAAACTGCAGGATGAAGAAAATTGACCAGAATGGGAATGCACACCTTTGTTTTTTTTTTTGTTTTTTTTTTCCGGGAATGACATTAAAGGAGGAGACGACGTCACTTATGACTATGAAGGTGAAGACTGCCCATGGCGAAAACAAGTATGTTGCATAGTACACAGTGTACCATATGGCTCAGTGTTGCACTATGTATTGAATGTATGAGACATTGTAGTTCAATGGATTCAAATTTGAAACTATTACAAATATATAGTTTAATTAATCTTACACTTTCAATTAAATGCACAATAAGAATAAAAATTAAGACACTTAAAGAAAGAATTTCAATGAGGTGGTATAAGATTGTCTTAGGGGCTGATCACAGATTGCAACTTTAAGTGACACAGAGTTAAACAACAATCATCTAACACAGGAAACGCAACACAAACAGGGATTAGTTCTGGGAACATCTGGCAACTGGACAGAGTGAACGCTGGTGTGGTTTGCTGCCACTGCTCGCCGGTAATTTTAGAACTTGTAGTTGTCTAGCTTAGCGGACTAAAGGACTTTGCGATTGTTCTTATCAGACAGTATCAACCATCATCTTTTAACAAGATCAACGATTTACCCAACACCATTGACTGGAGTATACGGACTATTTCTTACCTGTTCTGCTCGGGCCATCAAGACCCTCCTGCCTCTGCTCACCTGTCCGAGCTGGCCGACAATGTTAATCGGCAAGATTCATATTCGGTGCTTCTCTGGGCTCTTTTGGCATTGACTCATCAACCCTTGGTGGGTCTGCTGCACTACTCTGTTATCGAGCTTCTCCGGCTGCGTTTTCACCACCTGTCTGCACTTCTGCCGGCTTCATTACTGCCCCATCCGGACATAACTTGCCTGCCACGCCGGAGATATGTCCACCGCAGATCTCATCGAACTTATCACCAAGACACAACGAAAACAATAACATCCATCTGGTCCACTTCTCGTCGACCCTCACGTCACACTTGCCGGGTCGCTGACCATAGTGTGCTAGCCCACCTAGCCCGGTCGGCTAACACTCCGGCCAAATGTGATAACTCCACTTCTATCTTCTATCTATTCTTCTATCTCAAAACAAACTGTATGAACAGTTCCAATCTGGCTTCCGCCCTCTCCATAGCACTGAAACTGCTCTCATAAAAATCACCAATGACCTCCTAATGGCAACTGATTCTGGTTTAATCTCCATCCTCATCCTCCTGGACCTGAGTGCAGCATTTGAAACTATCTGTCGCCCCACACTCCTCAATAGACTATCCTCCATTGGTATCACTCAGATCCCTCTAAACTGGTTCAAATCATACCTCTCCAGCCGCACTCAGTACATCCAGCTTAAAACGTCCACGTCCCACCCTTCTCCTGTCACTTCAGGTGTGCTCTTCATCATTTATATTCTTCCGCTTGGTCATATTTCAATATCAATATGGCCAACATCAATTTCCACTGTTACGCGGATGACACCCAGCTCTAACTTGCCTGTAAGCCCACTTCCAACCTCCCTCCCCCCTCCCTTACTGACTGCTTAATGGAAATAAAATCTTGGCTTTCCCTAAATTTACTTAAACTCAACAGCGATAAAACTGAGGTTCTTCTCATTGGTACTAAATCAACATTATCCAAAACTGACAGCTTTTCTCTTAACATTGACAATTGTTCTTTTCTCCCCTCCCCACAAGTAGAGAGTCTGGGTGTCATCCTCGACAGTACTCTTTCTTTTCAATCTCATATCAATAACATTACCCAGTCTGCCTATTTTAATCTCCGTAACATCAACCGTCTCCACCCCTCACTTACTCCCCATACCACTGCCATCCTTGTCCACAGTCTTGTCACCTCCCGCCTTGATTAGTGCAACTCCCTCCTTTTGGGTATTACCCACAAATCTCTTCATAAGCTTCAACTGGTCCAGAACTCAGTTGCCCGTATCATCACTAGAACCCCTTCCATCCACCACATCACTCCTGTTCTGCAACAGCTCCACTGGCTTCTGGTCAAGTTACGCATTGATTACAAGATCCTTCTGTTAACATTCAAGGCCATCCACAATCTGTCTCCACCGTATCTTTCCAATATCCTCCATGTTGTAACTCCCACTCTCGCACCCTCAGATCCTCCTCCATTCACTTGACTGTTCCCCCTGCCCGTCTCACTTCCATGGGAATTAGAGCTTTCAGCCGCTCTGCTCCCCAGCTTTGGAACAATTTACCCCCCAACATACGGAACATAAACTCACTCCCACAATTCTAGTCTTCACTCAAAACCCACCTGTTTTAAGATAGCATTTTCTTTAACATGACTCAGTTGCATTGTTTATTTTTTCCCAATACTGTATACTTGTGTGTTTTTCGGTATTATTTATGTTTATTGTTTACTTTGTACTCTTAGTAAGGTGTCCTTGTGTGACAGAAAGGCACCTATGAAATAAAATGTATTATTATTATTATTATTAAACAGGAAATCAAAGTCACATATGTTTTGAGAAGCTACTGAAGGTTTGGTTACACGTTAAAGAACACAGCAGTAATAATGACTTATTTATTTAATACCTTTATAATAAATTTACATGTTACAAATTATGGTGGAAAAGTCTTAGTGTTTACAGACTAAATTACACAATAATTACTGCATCATATTGCATAGAATTAAGTAAATACAATCCCTATAAAATCAGAAGGCAAATTATTTATGAACAATGTGTTCACAGGTAACTGAAGAAACAACTGCCACTGGAGATGTAAAGAGCTCCAACCAGCCTGTACATTTAAAGGCTTGGACTGATGAGCACAACATGAAAACTAACCAGCAGGTACCAGTGTCCAACCAGGAGCTATTCGTAATCAGTAAAAGTTGTACTCAAATCTAAATTCATTTGAAAATTGATCTTAGATATGTTACGTGACCAAGTGGTAAGTTTATTTGCATGTTATGCAGTGTTGAGCTTGAATTGACCATGTTTTTGTGATGATATTTAGTGTGAATTATTACACTAGTCAGTTTACGGTATTGCACCTGGAAGGGTAAAGGTAGAGGAATGAGGAGGGCAGATTTTATCCTCCACTGAGGCTATTTTCTTGGTAAATTGTCACTCTATTCTGGACACTTACGTCGTCCCCACAACACACTTTCCTTCAATCAGTGTGTGAGTAGAATCTATGAGAGCTATAACACAGAATTGGTCCCCATAAGGAACCGTATTGTTATGTGATGAAGGTCCCCACAAGGCCTGTTTTGTTCTCGAAGTGTGAATGCAGACAGAACTTGGCTTGACAGGACAATGTATTTTAATGATTATTTTAATTTTTGTCTCTGATGTCTGATCTAGGTTGCCAGGCAACTCATCTTTGATATGTTACATGACCAAGTAGTCAGTTTATTTGCATGTTATGCAGTATTGAGCTTGAATTGACCATGTGTTTCTTCTGTTTTTTGTATTTTAACATATTGTCCTTATGATATGTGTTTTCAGTCGACCGGCATTGCAGCTAATAACATGGCAGAGGATGACTCCTGTCCCTCTCTCCACTCAGAGACCCAGATGCATGATGCTACTCGTCCAAACAACATTTCTTCACTGGTAAAATGATGTTAATCACTTCTGATATAATTCTACAGCCTGTCTTTGTCATGTCTTTGTTATTTTTGTTGTTTTTTAAGGCAGATAGAAAAAGGCAAGAAGCTTTTTGTGATGATTTTTAATGTGAATTATTAGACTAGTCAGTTTACGGTATTGCACCTGGAAGGGTAGAGGAATGAGGAGGGCAGATTTTATCCTCCACTGAGGCCATTTTCTTGGTAAATTGTCACTCTATTCTGGACACTTACGTCGTCCCCACAACACACTTTCCTTCAGTCAGTGTGTGAGTAGAATCTGAGAGCTGTAACACAGAATCGGTCCCCTTAAGGTATCGTATTGATTTGTGAGACAGGTCCCCATAAGGAACCGTATTGTTGTGTGATGAAGGTCCCCACAAGGCCTGTTTTGTTCACGAAGTGTGAATGCAGACAGAACTTGGCTTGACAGGACAATGTATTTTAATGATTATTTTAATTTTTGTCTCTGATGTCTAATCTAGGTTGCCAGGCAACTCATCTTAGATATGTTACATGACCAAGTGGTCCGTTTATTTGCATGTTATGCAGTATTGAGCTTGAATTGACCATGTGTTCCTTCTGTTTTTTGTATTTTAACATATTGTCCTCATGATATGTGTTTTCAGTCGACCAGTATTGCAGCTAATAACGTGGCAGAGGATGACTCCTGTCCCTCTCTCCACTCAGAGACCGAAATGCATGATGCTACTCGTCCAAACAACATTTCTTCACTGGTAAAATGACATTAATCACTTCTGATATAATTTTACAGACTGTCTTTGTCATGTTTTTGTTATTTTTGTTGTTTTTTAAGGCAGATAGAAAAAGGCAAGAAGCTTTTTGTGATGATTTTTAGTGTGAATTATTACACTAGTCAGTTTACGGTATTGCACCTGGAAGGGTAAAGGTAGAGGAATGAGGAGGGCAGATTTTATCCTCCACTGAGGCTATTTTCTTGGTAAATTGTCACTCTATTCTGGACACTTACGTCGTCCCCACAACACACTTTCATTCAATCAGTGTGTGAGTAGAATCTGAGAGCTATAACACAGAATCGGTCCCCTTAAGGTATCGTATTGATGTGTGAGACAGGTCCCCATAAGGAACCGTATTGTTGTGTGATGAAGGTGCCCACAAGGCCTGTTTTGTTCTCAAAGTGTGAATGCAGGTAGTGACGCTACTGTTGCACACCCCGCCGCCTCCTGCTCACAAATAAAACTAGTCATCCTTTGCCTTCTCTCTGGTTATGTGGCCTTACTAAAAGCTTTCCATGAATCACCTGACCCAAGGCCTGGTCCTCCGCATTGTACCTGGCCAATCACATCCTTTAGATCTAATGAGCTCCTGGCTAACTGGACGGCCACTTTTGGATTCCACTTCCTTCCTGCTTTTATGATTTGCGCTGCTGCTTTTACCGCTGCATCTTTCAATCCTGACAAAATCATCTCACGACTCACCTTAGCACATTTAAATTCTTCAACTAAACTTGAGTGGTAGCTCCAGTACCCCTCTCCCATACCATGCCACGCTACTTAAACACTGCGGCATCCCTAGCCACTTGGCCACCTAATACGAAGCAGTAAGCCAAACTGCAGACACCACAATTTCAGCTTTCCTGTCAAACACAGCCTTCAGCAGTTCAGCTTTTAGTCCCACAACTTGTCCTGTATCGTTTAGCGCTGCACTATATCATCTACCTAAACTCTTTGCTGGTCTCTTCGGTACTGTAGGCCTGACACTCAGTCCTTTGTGTCTAATCCAAAGCCACACTGACCTGTAGTCCTCTGTGTCTAATCCACAGCCAGACTGACTTGCACTCTTCTGTGTGTCTAATCCACAGCCATATTGGCCCACAGTCATACTGACCTGTAGTCCTTCATATCTAATCCACAGCAAGACTGACCTGCACTCTTCTGTGTGTCTAATCCACAGCCATACTGACCTGCACTCTTCTGTGTGCTTAATTCAAAACAGTACAGATTCTCTCTGATCACTGTCTAATCAACAGCCATACTGACCCATATTTCTCTGTTTCTAATTCACAGGTATACAGACATGCACTCCTGTGCCTAAATGTCAGCTGTGCTCACCTGCAGTCTTCCATGTGTTAATTCACAGGTACACTGATCCATATTTCTCTTTGCATTTGATCAACATTGATACTCCATATTTT
>NC_089820.1:87147933-87165433 GCF_029633855.1 Hoplias malabaricus | reverse complement strand
CGAAAACGGGTAGGAGAAAAAACAACAGCCTCTCAGGCCGGACTGCGGTTGGGCGTTTCGCGCATGCGCACTGCAGCTGCTGTTTTCAGGGCAGTGCTGCAGGCGGACCGCAGAGAGAGCAGCGTGATTTGGGAGATGGGGGGGCAGCCTACAGTCACAAACTTAGAGGGGAGAGGAAAAATACTCTGAAATGACACGCGGCAGCGGTTTAATCGCGTAGATTTTTCAAACTCACGCGCGGACGTCTTCCTCTGGGGGTGTGGAGCGAGTTTAACGGAAAAGTCAAGCCCACGGCAACCTGAGGATAACGGCAGAGGACGGATGAAGCTCCCGCAGCTGGATCGAGCGGCGCTGCGGAGAGACGCGGGCCAAGCCCCTGCAGCGCGTTCGGGAGCCGCCGGTGATCCTCGAGCTCTGGAAGTGGCCCGTTATCTCCGTGTGTTTTTGGCGCAGTAAAGCTCGGGTCACTGGAATGTGAGCCACCGCTGTGTGTGTGTGTGTGAGAGAGAGAGAGAACATGGGAGAGGCGGCGGAGGCCAAAGCGCCCAGGAGCACCTTCATCGTCCCCACCATCAAATCCTTCGAGCAGTACGACTTCTCCAGGGCTAAAATATCGTGCAGTTTGACGTGGCTTGTGGCCAAAGCCTTCGGCTCAGGTAGGGGGCGCCTTTTCACCCGTTCAAACACTAGTCATTCTTCATTTTCTCTCTAAAGAGGTCGCGTGTGAATGACAAGTTTGTAAACTGTGAACCCCTCGCTGTTAGATTTATAAATGTGTCACTGGGCCGCAGCCTCTTCCTTCTCCAGCTCCTAACTGAGTCTATTCAGAGGCTTGGATGAATTAGGGGCTTACTTTGGCCTAAACTGCAGTGTCAGCCCAGTCAACACGCCCACATTCCCCGGCAGAGGCAGCCCACCTGCTCAGGTGTAGTGACCCATGCCCACCTTGAACCCTGCGGCCCCATGCTCCACCAGGGTGATGCTGGGAACAGACCGTGTGTTAATGAGGTAAATCCACACTGGTTTCTTTCAGGTTCCAGGAAGAGAGTCAGACTGAAATATGTAGCACTTACAGCTGGTGCTTAAACTAGTTATTAATTATAAGGCTATAGGCTACACAGCATTAACAGGGTTAAGGACATGGCATTCCTTTCCCCAGAAATGCTAATGATAATTAAAAGGAAAGGGAAAGACATAATAGAATAATATCTTACGATAATAAAGAGACTATTAATAGCTGTTAGAAATGGTCTCCAAGGAAGGTTTTAGTTTTCTTTGTCTATATTTAGGGCTGGAAAATAATTCAAAATCAATATATATTCCAAATTTTCAATCAGTATCGACCAAAATTAAGAAATGTATTGTGATATAAATTGTGGCCGTATCGTCCAGCCCTGACCGAAACGGATTTATCTGAACGCTCCTTTCGGCTTTTTAAATAATCTGTTTGAAAAAGTCATGAAATGATTCTGGGCAAAATGAGTGTCTCATATTTAACACTAACGCTAAGGTAGATGGGTTTGTTTTGGTTTTTGTTCTCCTCCAGGAAGCTGTTTCCTAGTTACCACAGCCTCAGAAAATCCTCACAGCGATAGCGTGGAAACCTTTCAGCCTCATTTCTTTGCTCCGCTGCTTAAATGAATCCCAAGAGGGAAATGAAATAAATGATAGCTTCTAGCTAGCCCTGGGTGCTTAGTTTAAGAATTTAGCAAACTACACAACAAACTGTTGCTCGCTGCCTTTGAAATTTTGGGAAGAGAGGTTTTCCATCCTCTGTCCTGAGGCGAGACAAAACGACTTCATTTTAAAACTTCACACAGAGTCTCATTTAAATACTGACGTTTCTTGAATGTCTTCGTGAACTCTTCAAGTAGAAATTGCTGAATATTTTATTGAAGATTCAGCTACAAACAGAGGTTTAAATTGAGAAGATTTCACGTAGCGAAACTCTACCTGTGATATTTCAGACGTAACATTAGGTGACTGCACTTGCCTTAAACTTACTGTGTTCATTCATTCATTCATTCATTGTCTGTAACTGCGTCTCCAGTTAAGGGTTACACTGCGTCCGGAAGTGTAACGGAAATGTAACGTGAAATTAAATGTACAATTACTCCTCATTTAACCCGCCTGTGGCAGTGAACACACACACACACACACGCACTCACACACAGACTCGCATCCTAGTGCACTAGGGCCTGTGAACACACACCCAGAGCAGGGGGCAGTCATCCCACACATACACACACACACACACACACACATCTGTGGACATTTTACAGTTTTTTACACTGTTATTGTAACACTTTGTAATAAAAAGTTTAGAAAATTCTTGATAATGTTCAAATTGAGAAGGAAAGTGAAGAACATGAATATATAGTAATAATAAACCATTATTGTGAAATACTTTAATAATTCATTCATTCATTCCTTCACTGTCTGTAATCTTTATCCAGTTCAGGGAGGTGGTGGGTCTGGAGTCTACCTAGAATCACTGGGCGCAAGGCAGGAATACACCCTGGAGGGGGCGCCAGTCCTTCACAGGGCGACACACACTCACACATTCACTCAAATACTCACACCTACGGACACCATTTGTCAGACACAGGGAGAACACACCACACTCCTCACAGACAGTCACCCGGAGGAAACCCACGCAGACACAGGGAGAACACACCACACTCCTCACAGACAGTCACCCGGAGGAAACCCACGCAGACACAGGGAGAACACACCACACTCCTCACAGACAGTCACCCGGAGGAAACCCACGCAGACACAGGGAGAACACACCACACTCCTCACAGACAGTCACCCGGAGGAAACCCACGCAGACACAGAGAGAACACACCACACTCCTCACAGACAGTCACCTGGAGGAAACCCACGCAGACACAGGAAGAACACACCACACTCCTCACAGACAGGCACCCGGAGGAAACCCACGCAGACACAGAGAGAACACACTACACTCCTCACAGACAGTCACCCGGAGGAAACCCACACAGACACAGAGAGAACACACTACACTCCTCACAGACAGTCACCCGGAGCAGGACTCGAACCCACAACCTCCAGGACCCTGGAGCTGTGACAGAGACACTACCTGCTGCGCTACTGTGCAGAAACTTTCTTACAGCCTAAGTATAAATAAACAAACTGTAAATGAAATGACTCTGGCTGTAAATATGAATGAACAGGGTGAATGAGGTCTACATAGACACATGTATATGGCTTGTCCTTGTCAGTCCTTACAAATGACTACAAACTACACAGAAACACTTCCACGTACCACTTCAACACCCAGTGATTTGAACCACCTCTGGTTTCAGTGAATCACACAGAGCTGGACCTGAGACTTCGTGTTTTAAAACTCCAGCTTTGACAAACAGACTGCAGCAATAAATCTGTGAAGCAGCAATTAAGGATGCACTTGTAGAGGTCCATTTAACACAGATATCTTTCCTCTTATTGTTTTCCTCCTTCTCCAGTAGCACGTTTGTTCTGTGCAGCGTTTTGTCTGTGACTACCCCTCTCTCTGCCTGCTGTCTTTGTCTCAATAGATCACTCTCAGCTTTCTGTTCAATATCATAAGCAGCAATGTGTGGAGTGGGTCAGGGTTTGCTTTTTTGTCACTGAACCCCTTCTAATCAGTAACAATCAGAGCTAGTGTTCTTTTTACCTCCTTCCTGGCTGCAGTCGCCTTTGCAGTACTTTCCTTTCCTTCATCCCCAGGCTGTGAATACACACAGCCTCAACGTGTTCTTTTATAGTCGCTGTTGGACTGTTTTTACAGAACATTAGCAAAAAGCTCAATGAACCTCATTACAACTAATGGGCTTCTGAAGGCTCCAAGGTTTGGCCTCATAGTGTTTCTTTAAAATATGTCCAGCCTCAGAGATGTCTTCTGAAAGAGGGAAGTGTGATCGGAACACGGCAATGTCCTTCAGAGGCACTGCCTTCACTATCAAAACACCTTAGCATTAACAGAATAGTGTAGAATACTGGGATAGAATATTCCAAAACATGCCTTACCCAAGCGCGCGCACACACACACACACACACACACACACACACACCCCAATACCCACACGTACTCTGATGTGGTTTCTTGTGATGAAGAAGCCCAGTTCACCACAACAGAGGGCAGTTGTGGAGTGTGCTATAACAGGAAGGCCTCTGGGACTGTGTGTGTGTGTGTGTGTGTGAGGTCATAAAAGGGACGTACATATTTGGGTCGTACAGTATGGACGTGGTTAATGAGCAACATTAGTGACCATTTAGCCCCTCCCCTCGCCCCCTGCACTTTTAAAGAGATTGATAAGATAATTCAGTCGAGCGCAACGAATGTGCTAGTGATTCTTTAACAGTAATGATATGTAATAGTCTTTGTGTTGAGTAAAAAGGCACAGATTTGGTCCCTGACGGCCTTTTCTTTGAGTGTTTTCAAATAAAAACAATTCCAGTAAAAATGTGTTCTACTTTAAAGGGGCTGCTCTGCTCCCAGGGCACTATTGCTCACTAGCGTTTGTGCCTGCTCACTACTCATTAGTGTGTGTGTGTGTGTGTCTCCAGTAGAGATTGGTTAAATGTGGAGTCTCACTGCTTTTTTCACATGTTGTTTTTAGCCATTCCCTGAGGACCTGGTGACATCACGCCATGTGACTTTAACCAAATGCTAAACTGAGACTCTGCCAACAGCGATTACTTGGAAAAGAGACCCTTCCTACATCAGCCGTCACAGTCGTGCAGGAGAACAGAAAACATACTATTAATATAATAATCCAGAGAATATAGTCGTATCTTTATTAAGCGCTTGCTGGTGCACACTTTGCCGGTGGTTGATTTTAGATTTGCCTAAAAAAGTCAGCAAGTTCTAACTCATTAGTGGTGGCAGTGAAGCTGAAATGACGGGTCTTTGGCTGTTAATGTACCACAGCTCTGAAGCGAAAGCCACTGACCAGTGCTGCGTTTTGTAGTGGACACTCCTACAACGGCTGAATTGATCTTTATTAAAGGCTAAGCACCACTTAATGGACCTCCATGAATGTCTCACATTATTGTAGTTACTGACAGATATAAGTATGAATTAAAATGAAAATAGCAGCTTAATTTGCTTTAAAACTGACAATTTTATTAAATTGACGGAAAAACCCGAGCTCGCTACGGAAATTCTCGAACGCGACCGTGACGTCACTGGTGGACAACAGCTGAACAACGCCGCGATAAAACACCGTTATGACTGACTGTTATGACAGTATCTAGATAAATAACCAACATTATTCATGACAATAGCCTAGCAATAAGCTAAACTCAAATGTAGAGGTACCGTTATTCTTGTAAATGTGATCGAAGTCGAACTCGAATTCATCCGACACTATAAACCTCCGTAATGCAGCTACGTAGCCGAGTATAATCTGAGCACCGAGTTTAGCGAGTCAAGCTAACGTTAACTAACACCAACTAAAACAGGCGAAGTGAGTGTCCTTACCCTGTTTACCTCCATGTTACAGAGGCTCTTGAACACCTTTCGTTGGTGTCCTTACATGCCCATATTGTTGGAAAAGCGCCAGTGAAATGAGCTACAGATAACGGAGTGAGCGGAGGGTCCTTTCCAAAGTGCCCGTTTAAAGTGGACAAATTTAGTCCATTTTCTGGATATTTTGGGATCTTTGGGCCATTTGTGCACAGATGTCCCACTGTACATTGAATGATTGCAGCCAAAAACAACACACCTTTTCCTCATTTTGCATTAAATTAAGTGCAGCTTCTAGAGTGTTGTCCACCATCTACGTCACAGACAAGACGCCTATTAGAGTTTCCGGGGGGGGGCCAACGGTCTTTTAAACCTTATTCCTTGAATTAGTAAGAAATAACATGTTTTCTGATGATCAATAAACACAAGTTAGGAACTCAAACTCCACTGAATTTGTTTGTTTGACACTTTCATATCGCTGCTGCTTAGCCTTTAAGATTCAAACGTAGTGACAGGTGTTAAATTAGCCACACAACTTGTGTAGAACTCAACGCTCTCCAGCATCTGTACAAACCTAAGACACAGTGTCTAAGGCCAAGTGTTGGATAAGTGTTTAACGCCCCATCGTTTGACTGCAGAGCAGCGGGTACCACATTCTCTGAAGAGATGGAACACCTCCTAAAACAGCTGGGATGACTAAATCCATTTTGATGCCCTTCATTAAAAAAGTGCTTTATAAATTAAATGTATTACTGTAACTACTACTTCTGGTCATTTATTACACACTGTGAATGTGGGCCAATTGAAAAGGTCCCAAACGACATGAAAACTAAACCAAACACGTCAAACAAATCACACTTCCTGAGGCCTCTATATTTAGTTTGAAGTTACTTGGTGTGCACTGACCTCTACTGCACTCCTCCCTCCACCCTGAGTGCAACACCAGCTCAGCACAATAACACTGCTGACCAACAAAGGCAGGAAGAGTAGCCATTACTGTTACGTCTTCAGAGTTTGACCAAACATCAACGTGACTGACAATGGAGTAGCCACTTCTGAGCGTATTGGCATTTGAGAGAGAGAGTGAGAGAGAGAGCAGGAGAGAGAGAGAGAGAGCAGGAGAGAGAGAGAGTGAGAGAGAGCAGAAGAGAGAGAGAGGGAGAGACAAAGTGAGAGAGCAGGAGAGAGAGAGAGCGAGAGACAGAGAGCAGGAGAGAGAGAGTGAGAGAGAGCAGGAGAGAGGGAGGGAGAGAGAGAGAGAGGAAACATCCTCAGAGCAGCATTTCACTACAGTGTCATTAATGACTCTGTCACTGATTTCTATTAAAAGTGTCACAAAGCGTTAAACACTTAAGGTCTGGCGCCCCCTACAGCAGGTAAAAGCATCAGTTTTAGGGGGTGGGGGAGTGGTTCTTAATGATTTCAGAAAGCCCTAAAGTAGACCATACCATTTCTGATAACATCTCCCTCCCATCTTTGGTCGCATTGTCTTTAAAGTTGCTGTTGTCGAAGTTAAAGAGGGCACTGTGTGTTTATGTAAGTAGCTGAACGTAAAGCTTGCTTTAACACTGTATTTCCTTCTGAATTAGACCGTGTCAGCTGCGTATGGATGGATGCTTTACTGTAAGGATTGTAAAACGTCCGGAGACATGCCTCCACCTCTGTTACTCACTCTGTCTCCGTTATCTGGTGTAACACGACCATCTACAGGAACCATGCCTTCCCTAATCATTCACTTTACGTTTTCTTATTATTTTAATGTGCTTCAATGTTTCCAAGTCAAATTGTTACAAAAGCAAAATGGATGGTAGTACGTTTTCATTATTGACGTTATATAATGCCAGGTAACTTCAGGAGTGTCCTGTTGTAAGTAGCTGATAACCCCGTGCTCTCGGTGCAGACGGCGGAGGAATAGAGTGCATCTTCTGTCCTCTGTATAACATCTGTGGCACAGCCCATAGTGCGGATGACTGCTGCTTGTTTGTGTTACATCACTGTGGCCCCAGGAGTGTGTGCTGGATCTGATGCATGTGACTTGAGACTGAGCAGCAGTTGTTTGAAATGTGGGAAAAAAAAAGATAGGAGCAGGTCGTCCCTTTCGCTTTTCTCTTAGTTTTAAATGTGAAGCGTATGAATAGCATTGGGTTCTTTATTGCCCACTTTTTAAAAGCTGTTTATGAGCAGACAACACACAACGGTGTCATTTTAAATACAAAACTAAAACTGCATGCTCCTAACTACACATCTTTTGTAGTTTAACTTCAGGTGATGTGTTGGTTTCAGATGCAGAGTGTAGACAGGGGTCAGTGTGTTTTAACGTGTGTGTTTCCTCTGGTTTAGCTGCTGTTTCATTAAAACTTAAGAAGCAGTTTGAGACACTGTAGTTGCTGTTGTAGTTTATGGATCGTTTCAAATAAGTGCTGGTAGTTTTAGATGGACGTTGTTTGCAGTTTAGAGATTTCAGAGGGGTAGCGTCTGTAGTTTAAGGGTATTTTAGACAGACCGTGTGTGTAGTTGGGTGTCCTTTAAAAATGGGCATGGTTTGTAGTTTAGGGTCATTATCAGACTGTAGTTTAAGGGCTAGTTTTTAATGAGGGGTAAACTGGTAATTAGAGACTCATTTGGGCAGTGTTTTTAACTTTGAGCACGATCTCCCTTTAGTTTCTACCATATTCACCATAATCTGCCTCAGTTTAGTGCCCCGTTAAGATCTTGACTGAATGGATCAGATGCTTTAGTGTTGAATAAAAGTGGTGTTAGATGCAGGTTGTAAACTATATTCTTTTGATAAACAGAACTCCAGGAGGATATCAATCTATAGCCCTATCTGTCTGGGATTAGTTTTACCTGTGGATGTGGGGTAAAGTGATAATTACCGGGGTGTCTCAGTGATTACCTTCAGTAAAACAAGCAGCAAAGTTTATTAATCCTGTCTGAATTGAGCTGTGGGGGAATATCACGTCATATTCCGGGTTAAAGGAGTTTTTCGCAGGTTTTCTAGAGAAATGAGAGTCTAAAAACTCCAGTAGCTCTGATGTGTCTGATCCACGCTGTGTGACGTCGGTGTGTGGATCGAGTAGCTGCTCCCATCTGTTATTTTCACTGAGAATTCTGAATCAGTGCGAATCCACCGTAAACATCACAGACGTCTTGTGGAAGACTGACATTACCCCGGTTCCCCACGGAAAACTAATCCCATCTGAACAGAGCTAATATCAGACAGATGTGTTAAATGAGTACTGCCTGTGGGATCAGACGGTCCAGGCGTTGTATTTTGAATCCGTTTCACACGTGTAGTTTGTGTAGTTGACTGTCCCTCAGAGGGGAATTCTGCTGCAGGCCGAGTCCTCTCTTCCTCTGTGTGCTTGGTCTTCCGGACTGAGCTGCTTCCTGTCTCTCTGCTCTCTCATGGCTGAGCCACACAAAGGGAAAATGCATTTCAGGAGCTTGTTCAGGAAGGTGTGTGTGTGTGTGTGTGTGTGTGTGTGTGTGTGTGTGTGTGTGTGTGTGTGTGTGTGTGTGTGTGTGTGTGTGCTTGCTTGCTTGTCTCTGGGTGGAGGTGTGCTCTCGAAGCCTTTTCCAGAAGCTGGCAGAACCTCTTCCCCTGACCCAGCAGTTTTGTTGAATTGTTTGGAAAAGTGTTTTATGGAGTTTTCACTGGTTGCATGACCTCTGAGTTTAATAACGCTCTTAACCCCCGAGGCCAGCGCAGACAAAGATGCAGCACACTTCAGAATCAGATATGTTTAGACTCGCATGCCAACTGCTGCCTATTGGGAGTGAGTCTGATGCATTTTGCAGAGAAATGGAGTACTTTTGAGAAAAGAAAGTGTTCATTTACTCACATACAGTACAATGCAGCGCAGGCTGTGGATAAAACGTACTTAACGTCCTTGTAGGAAAAAGAGTTATGAGCATATCACACTTATCAGACTCTGAGCTGAAAGGAGAACTGCTGACTAACCTTTAATATTGTAATGTCATTAAAACACAGAAGAGGCTTTTGCCGTTGCCGTTTGCACCTGATTAACTTTCTTACCCTGAATGCAGGGGGTTGTGTGGTTTTGGACACTGCACGAGGCCCTGCAGCAGACATTCTCTAATGGCAGAGCACATTTTAATCACTGGATTAGCTCATGGAGTGGGAAAAGTGAAGTATATTTGCACCTTGTCTCACTGACCACTCACTCTCTGTTCTCCCTGAAAACACTGTGAAGGCAGAAAATGGTGGGTGGGAAAACAATGTTCTGTGAGTAATGTGCAGAAGAATTTCATAAGCAGTGAGAAGGATTTTACCATGTTTTAACATAATGTTTACATCCCTCGTGGGTATGAAAGACACACACGGACACTTTTGAGTCACCAATCCACCTACCAACGTGTGCTTTTGGAGCGTGGGAGGAAACCGGAGCACCCGGAGGAAACCCACACAGACACAGGATAACACACACCACACTCCTCACAGACAGTCACCCGGAGGAAACCCACGCAGACACAGAGAGAACACACCACACTCCTCACAGACAGTCACCTGGAGGAAACCCACGCAGACACAGGGAGAACACACCACACTCCTCACAGGCAGTCACCCAGAGGAAACCCATGCAGACACAGAGAGAACACACCACACTCCTCACAGACAGTCACCCGGAGGAAACCCACACAGACACAGAGAGAACACACCACACAGACGGTCACCCGGAGGAAACCCACGCACACACAGAGAGAACACACCACACAGACGGTCACCCGGAGGAAACCCACGCAGACACAGGGAGAACACACCACACTCCTCACAGGCAGTCACCCAGAGGAAACCCATGCAGACACAGAGAGAACACACCACACTCCTCACAGACAGTCACCCGGAGGAAACCCACGCAGACACAGGGAGAACACACCACACAGACGGTCACCCGGAGGAAACCCACGCAGACACAGGGAGAACACACCACACTCCTCACAGACAGTTACCCGGAGGAAACCCACACAGACACAGAGAGAACACACCACACTCCTCACAGACAGTCACCCGGAGGAAACCCACGCAGACACAGAGAGAACACACCACACTCCTCACAGACAGTCACCCGGAGGAAACCCACGCAGACACAGAGTGAACACAGCACACTCCTCACAGACAGTCACACGGAGGAAACCCACGCAGACACAGGGAGAACACACCACACTCCTCACAGACAGTTACCCGGTGGAAACCCACACAGACACAGAGAGAACACACCACACTCCTCACAGACAGTCACCCGGAGGAAACCCACGCAGACACAGAGAGAACACACCACACTCCTCACAGACAGTCACCCGGAGGAAACCCACGCAGACACAGAGAGAACACACCACACTCCTCACAGACAGTCACCCGGAGGATGTTTACAGTCTGCCCCCTCCACACTGCACTGATATAGAGACCTCTGTGGGGTCTCGGAGCTCTCTCAACGTTCAGAATCCAGTGTTACACTCTTCAGATATATTCTATGTTTCTTTAGTTTTATAATGAAAGGGTGAATGAGCAGAAGAGGGTTTGGGTTTAGCATCATTAGGAACACAGCAAAAGGTGTTGGATCTTATTTCTGAGATTGTGGCGTAATTACATAAATATCCCACAAAATCCTACCACCTCCCTCTGTGTTTAAGAAGGAACATATCCAGCGCTGCAGGGATCCCACCTCCACACCGTTACATTGTACAGTGACTAATGACAGCAGTGCTGTGTAAATATCCTCCTATATTTTGATTTGACATATTTTTCTTACTGCTCCTTCGTTCCTGTTTTAAAATGTTCACTCTCTTCCTTAAATTCTGTCTCTCATCTCACACAAATGATACATGATTCATGTTCTTTGGTTGTCTCTTTATAGACATAGTCCTGTAAATGTGTCCTTCCTGATTAGAGCTCAAGTGTGGCTCTTACAGGAGAAACCTGGCATTAACAACAAAAGATCTGTAAACACCACTTAGGCCCCACTCCATGTGTCCAAACACGTCCAAAACCAAACACTGCACCTTTAAGACATACGTTTCCTGCTGCTGGAAAACGTGAACACATTCTCCCCCTCACGCAGACACACACACACTCGGAGGAAATAAGCCGGGAAACGCTGGAATCCACCACCCAGAGTCTGACTCACTCTGGAGAAGTGTAAGGAAGAAAGAATGTGCTCCACTCTTTGTATCTTTGTGTTTTAAGATCAGCACTGGGACTTTGGCGACTGGAAATTTGAAAAGATTTGTAACCGTCCTCTGGTCTTTTCACGCTTCATTCACTGGTGCTTTTGTAGCAGCTCTTCAGCAGAAGGAAAACCCATCAGACCTCTGTAGTGGTTACGCAGAGGATAAACATTACGTTTTGGAAATAAAACACTGCCCTACTGCAGTTTTTACTGTAGATCAGTGAGAACTTTACTGTGTTCATTAAGAGACTAAAAACAGACATTTGTTGACATTAGTCTTCTGCATTTAACCCATCAGTGGCAGTAAACACACACACACACACACACACCCAGAGCAGGGGTCATCGCCATTTAACACCTACTGATGTAATCAGACAAATGTAAAACAAATCTAATTTACTGAGCCACTGAAATGTGACCTCTGACCTCTGACTGTGCTGTATATCATTCCTGAAAATATCACTATTTGCTTCCAGCTTTTCCCTGGAGAATGTAGGTGAAGTGTTGGCCAGCAAACAAACTTAGTCTCTCTCACTCTGTGTCTGTGTGTGTGTCTGTCTCTCTCTCTCTCTCTCTCCCTCTGTGTCTGTGTGTGTGTCTCTCTCTCTCACTGTCTCTCTGTCTCTCACATTCTCTCTCACTCTCTCTCTCTCTCTCTCTCTCTCTCTCTCACTCTCTGTCTCTCTCTCTGTCTCTCACTCTGTCTCTCACTCTCCCTCTCTCTCTCTCTGTAGACAGTATCCCAGCGGAGTTGGAGGACCCATTCTATAAGGACCAGTATGAGCAGGAGCACCTGAAGCCGCCGGTGGTGTCTCTGCTGCTTTCTGCTGAGCTCTACTGCAGGGCTGGGAGTCTGATCCTGCGCAGTGACGCAGCCAAACCACTGCTGGGTCACAATGGGGTCATCCAGGCCCTTGCCCAGAAAGGCCTGTATGTCACTGACCAGGAGAGGCTTGTTACGGAGAGAGACCTCTGCAAAACACCCATTCAAATGGTAAGACTTCGTGTGATTTACTCTTTCCTTATTTGCTCCCACTGTTGATCTTAGCCAGGTATTTTCTGATGATGCTCAGATCTTCTCAGAGTTTGTAGTTTGGAAAGGTGTGGAAAAATATACTCAGTTAATGGTAGTTTTTACATTGGCTTTAATTAGTGAAGCTGAGGTGAGCTGTGACACTTTCTTCCAATTCACTGCTGGAAGTGTTACTGAGGACTTCTTCTTTTCTTCTTGTTCTTCTTCTTCATCATCTTCTTTTTCAACTTTTTCTTGTTGTTCTTATTTTCTTCTTTTTTCTTATTTTTGTTGTTGTTGTTCTTCTTCATCTTTTTCTTGTTCTTCTTTTTCTTGTTAGAACCAGATATGACAAAATGAATAAAACATGTATGTATACATTTTATTTCCACATGTATGTCTTTATCAATATATTTGTGTTAATAACTATATTTATATACATATTTATTATATTTATTAATGCCTGTGTTCATTTTTGTTTGTTCTTTATTCTTATATAAAATGTATATTTGAAAAAATATGAACGATATAAAATAAAAATATGCTTTTATTAAAAATAATAAATAATACACAATTAAACAAATTGTGAAATATATAAATTAATATATAAAAGTAAATATGTATCAAATGTGCACTTAAAATCAAAAGAAACTATATATTACATGATGAAGTTGTTTTAATATATTTCTTGACTCTTTTCTTTTCTATTTTTTCTATTTTGATTTTGGTGCATCTCCTCACTGTCCAATCAAAAGTCTTTTGGAGTGTTTCTGTTGGTCATTCATCGTGAGGTTTTCACTGAGTGTGAAGAACAGCTGCTGTGTTCCGATGATGTATTTTAATTTTGTGATGATGTATTAGTGTGTTTTTAAGACTCATTTTGAATCCTGTGATTATGACTCTATGAAATCAATAAACTGCCCCTGGTTCCGCTGTGTTTCTGAGCTAATGAAGGTTCAGCTGATCAGAGTCTGAGGAGCGCTGGAGCCAGAGATGCACCAGTAGAACGGCTGTTAGTTTGTTAAAGGGTTGCTGTGCTGCAGTGATGTAGAGCTTGGTCTGGGAGTGGTTTGCTTGTGTTTCCAGTCGTGGTGCTTGGCTGTTTCTGCGCGGTGGAAAGTCTGGGGTTATGTAATAAATATGAGGACCATGCTGTAGACAACGTGGAATATGTTCTTTCTGCTCTTCTGCTTCTCTCTTTGTGTCATGGTCA
The DNA here is from genome assembly GCF_029633855.1 of Hoplias malabaricus. NCBI lineage: Eukaryota > Metazoa > Chordata > Actinopteri > Characiformes > Erythrinidae > Hoplias > Hoplias malabaricus. Next base: position 87,151,541 of record NC_089820.1, on the reverse strand, counting down.
CTGTTCTGTAACAAGAACACCTCAGTTCTGTCTGATGCCTGTCGTCCAGTGACGTAACCTCAATAATAACATGCTCTCACACATCAGTTACTCACTACAGTACTGTATTTACTAACTGCTCTGCCAGGCACCACACACACACACACTCGCGCACTCACACACACATTCACACTCTCTCTCTCACACATTCTCACACACACTCACACATTCTCACACACACTCACACATTCTCACACACACTCACACACACATATTCACACACTCACACACACACACACACTCTCACACACACATTCTCACTCTCACACACTCACACACACGCATTCTCACTCTCACACACTCACACACACACACATTCACACTCACACACACATTCTCACACACATACACACACATTCACACACACATTCATACACACACACACACACATTCATACACACACACACACACATTCTCACACTCACACACACACATTCATACACTCACACACACACACTCACACATTCACACTCACACACACGCCCGCGCACACACACGCCCGCGCACACACATGCACACGCACAGAGATGCACACACATTCACACACACACACACTCACACACATTCACACACACACTGTGACTGTGACACTGAGCTGCAGTGTTTAAAATCATCTGTGGATCTTTTGTAGTGTGTCGCTGATGAAATGAAATATTATTCATTTCACTCTGAAATGCTACGTCCCGAAATCGGGGGGGGGGGTTCTCACACTCGGGCTGTGTCTGAAACAGACAGGTACCTTGTGCTCTTGCCTCACGAGGCAACACTTTGCAGTGAATGTGTTTGTAACAGAGTCGCAGGGTTTTCAATATTTCAGCACACTTCCAGGGTCCTGTTCACTAGCGCCCCCTGTCAAGAACCATTACAACTTTGAACAAAAACAGGCAGCATTGGCGCAGCACGTAGTGTCGCAGTCACACAGCTCCAGGGACCTGGAGGTTGTGGGTTTCATTCCCGCTCCGGGTGACTGTCTGTGAGGAGTGTGGTGTGTTCTCCCTGTGTCTGCGTGGGTTTCCTCCAGGTGATTGTCTGTGAGGAGTGTGGTGTGTTCTCCCTGTGTCTGCGTGGGTTTCCTCCGGGTGACTGTCTGTGAGGAGTGTGCTGTGTTCACTCTGTGTCTGTGTGGGTTTCCTTCGGGTGACTGTCTGTGAGGAGTGTGCTGTGTTCACTCTGTGTCTGTGTGGGTTTCCTCCGGGTGACTGTCTGTGAGGAGTGTGCTGTGTTCTCTCTGTGTCTGCGTGGGTTTCCTCCCGGTGCTCCGGTTTCCTCCCACAGTCCAAAAACACATGTTGGTGAAGTGGCGACTCAAGTGTCCTTAGGTGTGTGTGTGTATATGTTGCCCTGTGAAGGACTGGCGCCCCCTCCAGGGTGTATTCCCGCCTTGCACCCAGTGATTCTAGGTAGGCTCTGGACCCACCGCGACCCTGAACTGGATAAGGGTTACAGATAATGAATGAATGAATTTTAAACATGCATTAAATACAGACACGACTCTGCACCTTCCTCCATCAGAGAACTGCCTCAGTTACAGCTCTCCGCTCGGGTCAGACGCAGCCGGGATGTAAAACAAACACAGTGGATGGAGGTGGAACAATCCCAGCTCGTCTCTCACTGCTTTATCATCTTTGAGGCCTGACGTTAATGGGGCGTTTACATAAATATTGAACCTCTTGTGATCGACTAAATCGGCTGATCGTCCTGCAGTGGGGGCCAGGCTTAACAATCAAACACTGAAAGATCTGTGAACGATGTCTTTGTTAACATCTTAACTTCGGTTAGGGTTTAGACGTTTGGGTTTACAGGTCCTGTAACTGAAATGGTACATTTCTTAATATACATTATTTATTATTTATTCTGCTGAAGATGCTCCAGAACAGCACAAAGACCAATAACACACACAACAAACACTCATTATTCCTCTCAGTGTGTGTGTGTGTGTAAGAAAATGTGTGTGTGTGAGAGAGTGTACGTGTGTGTGAGTGTATGTGTGTATGTGTGAGTGGTATGTGTGAAAGTATGTGTGTGTGAGAGTGTATGTGTGAGTGGTGTGCGTGTGTGTGTGTGTGTGTGTGTGTGTCTGAGTGTATTTAGCACTGCGGCAGAGGTGTGTTACCTGTGTTTGTGTATTGAGTACTGTAGGATCCTCTGGTAAGTAGTTATTCCATTATGTGTGTGTGTGTGTGTGTGTGTGTGTGTGTGAAGGGAGATGTGAGGACCTTACAGATTCTGCTAGACTGGTTCTGGACTGCAGCCAAGAGGATGAGGAAAAGATGAAGTGTCATTTGCATTTGTGAACATTTATGTAGGTGTAGGTTATGACTCGTAATAACAGTCAAGGATTTATTGATGTTTGTGACGTGTGTGTGTGTGTTTAATGCTGCAGTATGACTGTGGGTGGGGTTTTATAACTGCAGCTGACATGAGAGGGCACCTTCTATTCCCCTTCCTCATCACTTACTGCCCCCACCCTCTTCATCTGCAGTGATACATGTTTCACACCTGCAGTGATACGTATTTATTTCCTGTGGGACGTTCATAACCTTTCCTTTTGTCCGTGTGGAGGTTTTGGGCTCAGCTGTGTGAGCTGTGGTCTGTGTAATCTGTAGACAGCCCTCACAGTCTGCAGTGATAACAGAGGGACAGTGCAGCACAGCTAAAACATGTGGTGGTAGTTTCACTGGCTGTGCAGAAGTATCCATAGGGTGTGTGTGTGTGTGTGTGAGAGAGATTCCCTGTGATGCTCTGGTACCATATTCAGGGTATAGTCAAGCGCTGCACCCAGTGATTCAATGTAGACCACTTAAAAGGATGAAATGGTTACAGAAAATGACTGACTGAATAAATGAATGAATGAACAGCTAGGATTCCAGATCACGAGCTCAGTCCACGAGACGACACAGAAATATTGTTTATGTCTGTTCTTATTAGAGCAGGGGTTTCACCAGATTTTCTGTTTTGAAATCTCTCTCTCTCTCTCTCTCTCTCTCTCTCTCTGTCAATCTCTATCTCTCTCTCTCTCTCCCTTCCTCTCTCTCTTGCTCCCTCTCTCTTTCTCTCCCTCTCTCTTTCTCTCTCTCCCCCTCACTCTCTCTCCCCCTCACTCTCTCTCCCCCACTCTCTCTCTCTCCCCCTCACTATCTCTCTCTCTCTCACTCCCTCTCTCTCTCCCTCTCTCCCTTCCTCCCTCTCTCATCCCTCTCTTTCTCTCCCTCTCTCTCTTTCTCTCCCTCTCTTTCTCTCTCCCTCTCTCTCTCTCTCTCTCTCTCTCTCTCTCTCCCTTCCTCTCTCTCTCTTGCTCCCTCTCTCTTTCTCTCCCTCTCTCCTTCCTCTCTCTCTCTCCCCCTCTCTCTCTCCCCCTCTCTCTCTCCCCCTCTCTCTCTCCCCCTCTCTCTCTCTCCCCCACTCTCTCTCTCTCTCTCTCTCTCTCTCCCCTCACTATCTCTCTCTCACTCCCTCTCTCTCCCCCTCTCTCCCTTCCTCTCTCTCTCTTGCTCTCTCTCTCCCCCCTCTCTCTCTCCCCCTCTCTCTCTCCCCCTCTCTCTCCCCCCTCTCTCTCTCTCCCCTCTCTC